>NW_023995154.1:0-144061 GCF_015586225.1 Lucilia sericata | reverse complement strand
CTATCTATCTATCTATCTATCTATCTATCTATCTATCTATCTATCTATCTATCTATCTATCTATCTATCTATCTATCTTATCTATCTAAAATTTTCTATTTTTAGTAAATTTACAAAAAATTTTGCTACTTTTTAGTAAAATTTTAGAAGAAATTGTTATTTTTAAGAAAATTTTAGGAAAAATTTATATTTTTTAGTGAATTTTCAGAAAATTTTCTAAAATTATATTTGTAATTAAATAAATAGTTATTATTTACATATATAATTAATTCTATAATTAAAAACATACAAAATAAATTATGTATTTAATTAGCCTCCAAAAAAATTATTGCTTTCTGTAAAATTCCAAACATTTTTCGTAGAAATTAATAAAAAAATTCTCTAAATTTTTATGATTTATACAAAATATACCAAAGTTAATTTACTGTTTATGAGAACAATTATAAATTGTAATTAAAATTTTAAATACATAAATAAATAATAAAATTAATTATTTTAACATTAAATCAACAATTACAGGCACTTAAAAGGTTTTGTTTTTATTGTTTAGGATAAAAGAGTGGCGGAGGGGTTTTTTCTGCCCATATTTATTACATATTTCCTTTTTTATAACGAAAATAAATGTAATTAACCACATTTACACACAGCACTAATACACTTTCAACATCATCAGCAGCACAGCACATCAATATTCCAAATGCGCGTTAATTTACCCACTACCAACTTTAGTATTTTTGTGTAATTTTTTTCTTTCATTTACCTTTTTCCACCAAAACTACTAAATATTCCACCCACATTTCAATTTTATTATTTTTGATTCGTATGATGATGGTTGGTTGTTGGAACGTAAAAATGTTTAAACATTCGTACGTTTGTACGATATTTGCATTTGATAAATGTTTAACAAAACGTTAGAGAAAACACATACTAAAACAACAAAATATAACATGAAATGTAAATGTTTATACTGTTTTGTGTATGAAAACACACTACAAATATACAGACATACATACACTTACACATGAATGTTATGGCAAATATTCAATTGTAATTGTATGATTTTTTTCTCTCGCTTTTTTTGGGTATTAATAGTCGGCAAAAAATAATTATAACAAATGAATACAATACAATTACAAATAATATACAAACTTGGAGCACAAAAAAAAAAACTAACAACAATAACACCAAACAAATTGGTAAACCACAAATTATCATGGTTTTATTAGAGGGGTTTTAACAAAAACAATAACCGAGAAAAAAAAAAACCCAACATGATACATATACAAGAAAATTAAACAAATAAATAAACAAACTGTAATAAAACTAATTTTTTACTTGTTGTAATTGTTGCTGTTACTGTTGATTTTTGTTGGTGGTGGTTTTTCGCGAAAAAATATACACTTATTTGGTTGCTAGCGGTATTTTAAAGAAAATAATTTAAAAATAAACTGTAACAAATTTGAGAAAAGGTTCGTTTTCAAAGTAAAAATTTAAAGGGAATTTTGAACTAACAAATAGCATATTTTTGAAAATTATACTAAAAGTAGCAAATTTTTCGATAATTTACAAATTTACAAATTTTCCGGAAATTTGCAAAAATAGTAAAATTTGGTTTAGACTAAACTATAGATTGGACTATAGATTAGACTATAGACTAGACTATAGACTAGCCTATAGACCAGACTATAGACTAGACTATAGGCTAGACTATAGACTAGACTATAGACTAGACTATAGACTAGACTATAGACTAGACTATAGACTAGACTATAGACTAGACTATAGACTAGACTATAGACTAGACTATAGACTAGACTATGGACTAGACTATAGACTAGACTATAGACTAGACTATAGACTAGACTATAGACTAGACTATGGACTAGACTATAGACTCGACTATAGACTAGACTATAGACTAGACTATAGACTAGACTATAGACTAGACTATAGACTAGACTATAGACTAGACTATAGACTAGACTATAGACTAGACTATAGACTAGACTATAGACTAGACTATAGACTAGACTATAGACTAGACTATAGACTAGACTATAGACTAGACTATAGACTAGACTATAGACTAGACTATAGACTAGACTATAGACTAGACTATAGACTAGACTATAGACTAGACTATAGACTAGACTATAGACTAGACTATAGACTAGACTATAGACTAGACTATAGACTAGACTATAGACTAGACTATAGACTAGACTATAGACTAGACTATAGACTAGACTATAGACTAGACTATAGACTAGACTATAGACTAGACTATAGACTAGACTATAGACTAGACTATAGACTAGACTATAGACTAGACTATAGACTAGACTATAGACTAGACTATAGACTAGACTATAGACTAGACTATAGACTAGACTATAGACTAGACTATAGACTAGACTATAGACTAGACTATAGACTAGACTATAGACTAGACTATAGACGAGACTATAGACTAGACTATAGACTAGACTATAGACTAGACTATAGACTAGACTATAGACTAGACTATAGACTAGACTATAGACTAGACTATAGACTAGACTATAGACTAGACTATAGACTAGACTATAGACTAGACTATAGACTAGACTATAGACTAGACTATAGACTAGACTATAGACTAGACTATAGACTAGACTAGACTATAGACTAGTCTAGACTATAGACTAGTCTAGACTATAGCCTAGACTATAGACTAGACTATAGACTAGACTATAGACTAGACTATAGACTAGACTATAGACTAGACTATAGACTAGACTATAGACTAGACTATAGACTAGACTATAGACTAGACTATAGACTAGACTATAGACTAGACTATAGACTAGACTATAGACTAGACTATAGACTAGACTATAGACTAGACTATAGACTAGACTATAGACTAGACTATAGACTAGACTATAGACTAGACTATAGACTAGACTATAGACTAGACTATAGACTAGACTATAGACTAGACTATAGACTAGACTATAGACTAGACTATAGACTAGACTATAGACTAGACTATAGACTAGACTATAGACTAGACTATAGACTAGACTATAGACTAGACTATAGACTAGACTATAGACTAGACTATAGACTAGACTATAGACTAGACTATAGACTAGACTATAGACTAGACTATAGACTAGACTATAGACTAGACTATAGACTAGACTATAGACTAGACTATAGACTAGACTATAGACTAGACTATAGACTAGACTATAGACTAGACCATAGACTAGACTATAGACTAGACCATAGACTAGACTATAGACTAGACCATAGACTAGACTATAGACTAGACTATAGACTAGACTATAGACTAGACTATAGACTAGACCATAGACTAGACTATAGACTGGTCTATAGACTAGACTATAGACTAGACTAGACTATAGACTGGTCTATAGACTAGACTATAGACTAGACCATAGACTAGACTATAGACTAGACCATAGACTAGTCTATAGACTAGACTATAGACTAGACCATAGACTAGACTATAGACTACACTATATACTAGACTATAGACTATAAATTTTCTGGATATTTCCTAAAAGTAGCACATTTTCTTAAAATTGGCTATAAATAGCAAAAACATAGCACATTTTCCAAAAATTTACCAAAAACAGCAAATTTTCCAAAAATTTACTAGAATTTTCTAAAAATTTCTAAAAATAGCAACATTTCCAAAGAAAACTGCATATTTTCTAAAAATTTCCTAAATAGTGACAAATTTCTCAAAAATGTTATTAAAATAGCAAAAATCAATAAAAATATTTTCTAAACATTTAGACAAGCATGTCTAAAAAAAACTTTTTAGTTGAAATTTTAAATAATAGCTTTTGATAGACAATTTCAATTAAAATTTTTCTTTAAATGTTTTACCTTTTATAAATAGTTTTTAGACACATTTTAGTTTTTCTGTTTTATTTAAAATATTTAAAAAAAGAATTCATTCAAAAATCCGTTTAAACTCGTGTTTATTTTATTTTTCTAAAAATTTTGCATAAAAACCTTGACATCTTACAAGTACGTAATAAAGAAAACAACAACAAAAATAGAAACATTTCTTTTAGAGAAAAAAACATTATTTAAACTAAAATGTACTTGAACTTAAGCTACGTGTTGAAATAATTTTATTTACAAAAACACCCTCTTTCCTCCTACCAACACTTTTTTAATATAAACAAAAACACTAAAGTTTATAAAAAATTTTAAAATTTGTATTTTTCTTTTTATATAATATGGTTGTCTTGAAAATTGTTTTCTTTCTTTACAAAGAACAACAACCATTCGTAGTCAGCAGTCAAAGTGTAAAAAGAAAGAAAAAAACGTGCAAATTTTTAAGCAAAAATATAAACAAAAAGTTTAAAACAAATCGTCTTGTTTTTGTTTATTCAACTTAAAAGTGGTTTAAGTTAAATATTTATACTAAAAATTATATCAATAATGTTTAATTTAATTTAACAATAAACAAAATTTCAATTAAAATAAACTCTTAAACCGCTAAACTTGTTGTTTTTTAATCAAGTGTAGGCGCAGGTGAGTGAAATTGGACAGATAAGTGGTTTTAAGTGTTTTTGTATAGGAAAAAACATAAAATTCTTTAAATAAATATACATTAATTAATTAAATAAAAACAATTTAAAAAAATATGTTTATAATTAACTAAATACAAATTTACTCATTAATTGAACTAAATAAACGATTTATTAATTACACTATTTTTTGTAGTTGTTGTTCAAAATTATGGCAAGGCTAAATTTATAAAATATATAATTAGTTTAATTATATTATTTAAATTGCTTTTAAAAATAGTTAATTAATTGCTGCACAGTGGTATAGAAAGATAGAAGGGAAATAAATCTATAATTTCTAAGCAGATAATCCGACTAGACTTTAGACTATAGACCATACTATAGACTAGACTGTAGACTAGACTGTGGACTACACTGTAGACTAGACTATAGATTAGACTATAGACTAGACTATAGACTAGACTATAGACTAGACTATAGACTAGACTATAGACTAGACTATAGACTAGACTATAGACTAGACTATAGACTAGACTATAGACTAGACTATAGACTAGACTATAGACTAGACTATAGACTAGACTATAGACTAGACTATAGACTAGACTATAGACTAGACTATAGACTAGACTAGACTATAGACTAGACTATAGACTAGACTAGACTATAGACTAGACTATAGACTAGACTAGACTATAGACTAGACTATAGACTAGACTATAGACTAGACTATAGACTAGACTATAGACTAGACTATAGACTATACTATAGACTAGACTATAGACTATACTATAGACTAGACTATAGACTAGACTAGACTATAGACTAGACTATAGACTAGACTAGACTAGACTATAGTCTAGACTATAGACTAGACTATAGACTAGACTATACTAGACTATAGACTAGACTATAGACTAGACTATAGACTAGACTATAGACTAGACTATAGACTAGACTATAGACTAGACTATAGACTAGACTATAGACTAGACTATAGACTAGACTATAGACTAGACTATAGACTAGACTATAGACTAGACTATAGACTAGACTATAGACTAGACTATAGACTAGACTATAGACTAGACTATAGACTAGACTATAGACTAGACTATAGACTAGACTATAGACTAGACTATAGACTAGACTATAGACTAGACTATAGACTAGACTATAGACTATACTAGACTAGACTAGACTATAGACTAGACTATAGACTAGACTAGACTAGACTAGACTAGACTATACTAGACTATAGACTAGACTATAGACTAGACTATAGACTAGAATAAACTATACTAGAATACTAGACTATAGACTAGAGACTAAATAGACTAGACTATAGACTAGACTATAGACTAGACTATAGACTAGACTATAGACTAGACTATAGACTAGACTATAGACTAGACTATAGACTAGACTATAGACTAGACTATAGACTAGACTATAGACTAGACTATAGACTAGACTATAGACTAGACTATAGACTAGACTATAGACTAGACTATAGACTAGACTATAGACTAGACTATAGACTAGACTATAGACTAGACTATAGACTAGACTATAGACTAAACTATAGACTAGACTATAGACTAGACTATAGACTAGACTATAGACTAGACTATAGACTAGACTATAGACTAGACTATAGACTAGACTATAGACTAGACTATAGACTAGACTATAGACTAGACTATAGACTAGACTATAGACTAGACTATAGACTAGACTATAGACTAGACTATAGACTAGACTATAGACTAGACTATAGACTAGACTATAGACTAGACTAAGACTAGACTATAGACTAGACTATAGACTAGACTATAGACTAGACTATAGACTAGACTATAGACTAGACTATAGACTAGACTATAGACTAGACTATAGACTAGACTATAGACTAGACTATAGACTAGACTATAGTCTAGACTATAGACTAGACTATAGACTAGACTATAGACTAGACTATAGACTAGACTATAGACTAGACTATACACTAGACTATAGACTAGACTATAGACTAGACTATAGACTAGACTATAGACTAGACTATAGACTAGATTATAGACTATAAAGTAGTCTATAGATTAGATTATAGACTAGACTATAGATTAGACTATAGATTAGACTATAGACTAGACTATAGACTATAGTCATATTTATGTATATCTTAATAGTAGATTGAAATATGACTAAGAGAAACTTTCCCAAAGTAGGGTATCAGCTTTTAACATATGATATGCAATTAAGGCCTCTTATCTGTTGGTTTTTGCGCCATCGAATCGAAAGGAAATAATTTACCACTAAAATGCACAACAACATGACAACAACATTATCAACATTACAAACGAAAACTTGCGTAAATTATTTTCAATTAATTTTAATTTAAACATAAAACCACTTTTCTTTAAATTTATTACATTTTTTTCCCTCTTTCAAAAGTGTATTTTATCAAATACAAATAAACAGAGAAGAGAAATACACTGTTGTGACAAGAAAAAAAAAATAAACAAGTTTCCCTCAACTTCCCCAAATAGTTAATAAATTGCCAAAAAAATGTTAAAAAGACTTTTTAACAAACGTGTTAAAAATACGCGCGATATAATTTTCAAAACATTTATAACATATTAACAAACAATAATAAATTTACAAGATAAAGTGAGAAATTTTTAGTTTGGGTTGGTAAAAAAAAGTGAAATTGGGCAAAATGTTTTTTATATGAAAAAATATGGGTATTTGAAACATTTAAATAAAAACATCAGAAAATTAATCATGCAGCGTAACAGAGTCAGAGTTTTTTTGTAACACACGCATGGCGCATCATACATTTATGCATGTCTCAAAGAAGTGAAAATGTTGGTATTTGGTACCAACACATCTATGTTTCCGTCGTTATGTCTGTCTGTCAGTCTAACAGCTTTAAAAATTTCTTTCAAATACACATAAATTAGTACATGCAACCGTAAAACCTTTTACATTACAAACACTCTAATGACAGTTTATATCCCGTGAATATTTATCATGCTACTGTTTCAGTTTCTTCTCTAAATATCGTGAGATTTGATTGTGGTGTGAGTTGGAACAAGCGGCCGACGACGACCAACTGTTGTTTTCGCCTCTGGCGTATTTGAGTTGTGTGATGTGTTTATATTATTTATTTATTTCACTTCATTTGGTTTTTTGTTTTTATTTTATTTATTTTCTTTTTTTAATATTAACGGTTCGACCGACCATCTTTTCCTTATTACACTCGTTTGTGTGTGTGTGTGTTTTTTTCATTAAATCTAATGGATGGTGTATTTCTAAATTTGACAGTGATTTGTTTATTTGTTACAATTTAACATGAGATATATACAAATGAAATCGTTTGTTTAAATTATATATATTTATTTTTCTGAAGTTTTGCAGATGAGTTAAATGACAACGCATTCATTTTTAAACCCAGCTGCACAGTGGCATGAAATTGTAGAAAATAATATCAACATTTTGATACCAAAAACAGAAATCTGTGATTTTTTTTTCTTTAAATTTGCTATTAACGTTGTGTCTTTGGACTTAATAGCTCAATTAGTAAAAAGGTAAAAACTTTATATCCCAATTAGTACTTTTTTGTTTTGGTACCTTTTTTGCTTTAAACTAATTTATGTTTTCTTTTGGTTGCATTTCAACTCTTTTTATGAAATCTAGATAAATGTTAAGATTACCAATCTCCCTTTCCTATCTTTCAAGCGAATAAATCTTCAAAAAGTACTTTTATGACTAAATGGTACTATTTTTTGTTTAAGTACCTAAAACTGCCTTAGGTTTGCTTTCTGTTATCTTTAAAAATCTTAGTATAATTTGGTGTCTTTCTACTCTTCTCTGAGTCAAATATTTATCTAGCAAACATTTTTACTTAAGGTTCAAATTAGTACTTTTTATTTTAGTACCTTTTTGCTTTAAACGAATTTATGTTCAAATTTGCTCAAATTTTAAGTTGGTCTAGTATTTAAATATAGTAAAACTAGGAAAATATGTCATCAGGCAAGAGAAGAAACTTCTTTCTGCAAATGGTACCTTTCAAAAAGGTACTTTTGTGAGTAAATGGTACTTTTTATTTAAGTAATTTTTTTACTCAAAATTACTTTATGTCTGCTTTTTATTATGTTTTGATTCAAATAGCAAATAGGTCTTTAGATTAAGAAAAGGTATTTTTATCGAAAATAGTACCTTTTAAATTAAGTACTTTTTTACCTTAATTTTCTTTAGGCCAACATTTTGGGGATTCTAAGAAATCTAGAAAAAAAATCTTAGTAAAATTTCATGTTTTAAAAAAAGTACACTTTCCATATAAATTTAGTACTTTTTGTTATAGTACCTTTTGGCTTTAAAAACATTTCTGTTTAATTTTGATTGTCTTTTTGGTTTATTGTATAAAATCTTATAAACCTTTAATCTTACTCCCCCAAAGTCCAAAAGTAACTCGGCAAAAAGTATTTTTATGAGCAAAAAGTACTTTTTTGTTTACACACTACTTTTTGGTTGAAAGCTAGTTTAGGTCTACTTTGGTGTTCATATAAGTTCAAATAATTACTTTTTTGTTAAAGTACCTTTAAATGTATTTGCTCCCCAATATTCGTTTAGAAAAGTCTTTGTAAAGTTTAGAGCTCTCATTCTCTTCTCTAAGTTAAAAGGGGAAACCAGCAAAAAGGTATAATTTGTGTTCAATAAGTACATTTTTGTAAAAGTACCATTTTGTTTAAATGTATTTTTTTGTCTGCTTTTTTAGTTATAGTTTATGTCCAAAAGCCAAGAAATTCTAGGTTTTCATCCACTCTAATATATAAAAAGGTCATCAGGCAAAAAAGGGGAATTTATTATATAAAAAAGTACCTTTTTAAAAAAGTACTTGTTTGCTTAAAACTTTATGTTATTTTATGAAATCTAAAAAATTCTTGAGAAAATTTTAAGTTTTCATCCTCTTTTCTTAGTCAAAAGCTTTTATAGCAAAAAAAGTACCAATTTTGTATTCAAAAAAGTACTTTTTTGTTTAAGGTACTTTTTACAATATTTTACTTATTAAACATATTACTTATTAAATTTTGGTTTGTTGTATAAAATTTCTCAAAGAAATAAGAAAATGAAATGTTTTTCATATCAAATGATTAAGGGGTAAAAAATGTAAATTATTTTCCGAAATAGTACTTTTTAATAAAGTACTTTCTTGTATAAAACTAGCTTCTGTCTTATTTTTGTTAGTTTTAAGGCCAGTTCGGGAAGGATAGAAAAAGCTATGAAACATTTTTAGCTTAAATCCCTTCTCATCTATTAAGACCTTATCTGGGGACTTTTTAGGCTAAGTACCCTTTGATTTACTAACTGTTTTATAATGAAATTTTGTTCTTTTTTTTTACAGTGTAAGTATTACAGAATAAATTTGGTCAAATATGATAATTTTAATAAATTAGCTTCTCTCAAGAGTTTATCATGAAAATTTGTACTTTCTACCTTAAACTGAATTTCAAGCCCACATTTTAATCATTTTTGACCCATTGTAGAAAAATAAAATTATGTCTAGCTTATCATTTTATTAACTATGAGCCAATAAACCCACTTAAAATATAAATAAACTGGCGAAAAAAAAACTGCAACAACAAACGTAAAATTGAGATGAGTTATACAAATATTTATGCTCGTAACAGTAAAATGGAAAATCCTTATATTTACGTACGTACGAATGATTTTTGGATCTGGTCTGTTTGTATGCCGCACATATGTGGGCAAAATGATTGACATAAATAAAAGATTAAAAAATGAAACGCTTGTATGATTTTGAAATGGAAACACAAACATTATTGTAACAAAAAAAAAAAGTATTATTTAAAAATCTGTTATATGAAGAGTTAAATCCTTTCAAATAGATAAGCAAAAGATAAAAATTTCAATTAAGGGTTTCAGAAATAGTTATGGAACAATAAGCGGGTTAAAATAATATTTTGTAATAAATAAACTGGAGATATTGTTTAATGAATTTTGAGATGGGAATTATTATTATATAGAGAGCTATTAAAGATTAAAGTTTACGATGTTTTAATGAAGTTTAAGACTTAAACTTGGTTTAAGTTTAATATAAACTTAGTTTAAACTTAATAATTGGCAGTTTAACTAACATACAAAGTTTCAGTTAATATAAAAAACATCATAAAAATGTCTCTTATATAACAAATTTGTTTTAAGCTAGTTTAAACTAAAGTTAAACTAAAGATCTATATGTAGACTTCTTAACTTTGACAACAACTGCCCTCTTATAGCTATTTCTCCATTTTACGTGGGGTTTTAAGGTTATGCAATTTCTCAAATTTTACCTTAAGTTTAATCGACCATTAATATTTTAACTACCTATAAACTTTAACATTTAAACCGTACACACACACACACGCACACTTTAACTAATATGCTGCAGAAGATAAAGATTTATAAAAAAAAAACTTTTCAACCAAACTCTTGAAGAAAAATATAATTTATGAGATGTCATCAAAAAAACTGTCATTAAAATGAAGAAAGAGTAAAAAAAAGTAAAATGTCAATTAAATGACATTAATCTTAATTTTCATGAATAAAAAAGTGCATTTCTTAAACTTTTGAAACAAAAAAAGTAGAAAAAAGTAAATAAATTAAATTAAAATTTATAAAAAAATAAAAAAAAAATCAAGAGCTATTAAAACGTAAATCATAAAAAAAGAAAGACTACTTAAATTAAAACAAAATTAGGGCAAATTTTATTACATCTAAAGATATTTTAAGAAAAAAAATTGAACACAATTAAAATCTAATAAAAAAAAGTAAATTTAAAGCAAAACCTCTTAAACTTAATAACACAATTTTTCTTCAAACCCACAATTAAAGGTGATACATTATTTTTACAGTCCAACGGTATCTCCAAACCCCAACAAAAATCGTACTTAAAAAAACTATACTTTAAGCAATTGAGATGATGTTTGTTTCCAATTTTTCATTTGAAAAATACCCGTAGGTAGCATCACTTAATTTTCTTTAAATTTATTTACAAAATTACCGAAACTGAAAGCTGTTCTTTCAAAAAAAAAACATACACAAACATTTTGCTATTGTAGTAGTAAGTAGCAGGCAATAGATAAAAAACATTTCGTTTTCAAATATCTTTTTGTTTTTGTAGGTTTTAAATTATATAATTGGGTTAAACAAAGGCAATAACAACTACAACAACAACATTAAAAGAGACCTAAATTTTATTTAAATACATTTGTCTACCCTGATTTAATGACCACCATGCTGGCCAGTTTAAAAACAGCTGAAGACTGACTGCTACTTAGCGTGTGAGTAAAGAAATTAGTAGAAATGGTACAAAGGCTGGATAGGTTTACAACCCAGCAAACATATGCTTCAGACCATAGGCTGGACTTAAGAATAGACTATAGTTTAGACTATAGAATAGACTATAGGCTTGACTATAGAATATACTATAGGCTGGACTATAGAATATACTATAGGCTGGACTATAGAATATACTATAGGCTGGACTAAAGAATAGACTATAGGCTGGACTATAGAATAGACAATAGTCTGGACTATAGAATAGACTATAGTCTGAACTATGGAATAGACTATAGACTGAACTATAGAATAGACTATAGATTGAACTATAGAATAGACTATAGACTGGACTATAGAATAGACTATAGTCTGGACTATAGAATAGACTATAGTCTGGACTATAGAATATACTATAGTTCTGGACTATAGAATAAACTATAGGCTGGACTATAGAATAGACTATAGTCTGGACTATGGAATTGACTTAAGTCTGGACAATAGAATAGACTATAGTCTGGACTATAGAATTTACTATAGTACTGGACTTTAGAATATACCATAGTCCTGGACTATAGAATATAATATAGGCTGGACTATAGAATATACTATAGTCCTGGACTATTGAATATACTATAGGCTGGACTATAGAATATACTATAGGCTGGACTATAGAATAAAATATAGGCGGGACTATAGAATATACTATAGGCGGGACTATAGAATAGACTAGAGTTTTGACTGTAAAATAGACTATAGGCTGGACTATAGAATAAACTATTGTCTGGTCTATAGAATACACTATAGTCTGGACTACAGAATAGACTATAGTCTGGACTATAGAATAGACTATAGTCTGGATAATAGAATAGATTATAGTCTGGACTATAGAATAGACTATGGTCTGGACTATAGAATAGACTATATTCTGGACTATAGAATAGACTATAGTCTACACTATAGAATAGACTATAGTGTGGACTATAGAATAGACTATAGTCTGGACTATAGAATAGACTATAGTCTGAACTATAGAACAGGCTATTGTCTAGACTATAGAATAGACTATAGTCTGAACTATGGAATAGACTATAGTCTGGACCATAGAATATAGAATAGACTACAGTCTGGACTATAGAATAGACTATATTCTCGAATATAGAATAGACTATAGTCTGGACTATAGAATATACCATAGTCTGGACTATAGAATAGACTATAGTATGAACTATAGAATAGATTATAGTGTGGACTATATATAGGCTATGGGCTTGACTATAGTCTTTACTATAGAATGGACTACAGTCTGGACTATAGACTATAGTCTGGTCTATAGAATAGACTACAGCCTGGACTACAGAATACACTATATTCTGGACTATATAATAAACTATGGTCTGGACTATAGAATAGACTATAGTCTGGACTATAGAATAGACTATAGCCTGGACTATAGAATAGACTATAGTCTGGACAATAGAATCGACTATAGTCTGGACTACAGAATACACTATAGTCTGGACTATAGAATAGACTATGGTCTGGACTATAGAATAGACTATAGCCTGGACTATAGAATAGACTATATTGTGGACAATAGAATAGACTATAGTCTGGACTATAGAATAGGCTATAGTCTGGACTATAGAATATACTATAGTCTGGACAATATAATAGACTATAGTCTGGACTACAGAATAGACTATAGTCTGGACTATAGAATATACTATAGTCTGGACTATAGAATAGGCTATAGTCTGGACTATAGAATAGGCTATAGTCTGGACTATAAATTTTCGAAAGTTTAAAATTTTGTAATAATTTGTATTCCATAGTAATATGTTTGCTGGGTTGTGTTTGCTTTAATTTAAATGTGTGAGCTAGGAGTGTTTTGTGTTCATAGAAACATTCATGTTGAAAATAATTTGTTAAGATTTAACAAATTTAAAAATGAATGATTGTCTTAAATTTATGTATTATTTTAAGTTTATCTATAATTTATTAAACTGATGAAATGTAAGACGTTATTTTGTTTAAAGTAAAGCTTAAAATTAGAGTAAAAGTTTTAATAAATATTCAAATGGAAATAAATTATTTTTGGTAAGTTCACGGAAGAAAGAAGAAACTTTATTAAGTTAAGCAGCTTATGCCGAAATTTTAACCTGAACTAAATTCAAGATATTAGAATTAGTTTTTAATAAAGAAATATGTATTTATTATTCATCTCCTTCTATTGTAAAAGGTGCGTTTTTTCTTACGAAAAAAATCTATTTATGTCAGCGTTTTTTTTTTACTAGGTTTTCAAAAGATTTTGTAGTTAAGATAATAGTATTTATCACCAACAACATTATAAAATTTATATTTAAATTTAAAAGTGAAAAAGCAATTAATCAAAAACCCTTTTTTATTGTAGTATTTCACTCTAAATGTCAGTTACTTTCAACTTCTACTACGAACGATGACGACGACGACTTCTTTCGCAATTGATTTTATTTTCATGAGAAACAATTTTTTTACGTTTTCAAACGATTATAGAGCTTTGCCTGAGGTATTTATCAATGCCATTAAACCAATTGAACATTAATCTTTTTTGATTTCAACATTAAATGTTTTTTTTTTTTTGTATGTAATTTACTTAGAAATTTATCCTTAAAGAAAAAAAAAAAAAAAAAAACAAATGAAAAAATTCCAATTTAAACTCTAGCATTTTAGCATTTAGCACTCCTAGAGTCAAGTCACATCAGACACACATTTAATTTTGACAGCGCCAACTTTACTATTGATGACATTTATGTTTTCATTGCAATGCAAATAATTTTTATTTCTTTGACAAAATTCCTAAGAAGGCGACACGGAGACGTTTAAACTAATCTAAGGGAATCACTGTTTAGTTATTTTTTTCCTCTTGTCTCTGGAATTTAGTTTTTCAATTTATTTGTGGCCACATAATAACGCACTATTTATTTAGGAGAAAAAACAAAAGAAGGCTTGGTGGTGTTGAAATTCTCCTATCGTCTTCTAGCTAAGCAACACTCTATAAAACTAAATTCCGTAATTATTAGTTGTTTAATGTATTTGTAACCTTTTTAAAGTTCTTTTTAGTTAAAGGGTATTATTATTTCGTTTTAGCTTTATCTGCTTGCTTTGTTCTTTTTCTTGCTGAAAATACTTGAAACTTACAATTACTTCACTGCAGATTAAATGGAAATTGTATGCAAAATTTGCAAGAAAATAAAATCAGTTTGTAAAGTTTTACAAGAAAATGAAAAAAAAAAAAAAAAAACAAAATGCCAACGTATAAAATAATAATTGTACATTTTAAGCACGCAATTTATGGGAATGTTGTTGCTGTTGCTGCAATTTTTTTCCCTGGTTCTGTTCTGGGTTCTTTATTTATTGTAACTGCAAAACAATTGTACGAATTATGTTTTTTTTTGTGGGATTTTAGATATGTCTGTTAAGTTGTCGCCATTATTAAAGGCGGTGCAGTCCAAATGTTATTAAAAAAAAATTAATTTAGTAAATTATACAAAATTTGCTATATGTAGTTGGACTAAAGAATATACTATAGTCAGAACCTGGAAGAGAAGTCTGGACTTTCGAATAGACTTTACAACAGACTAGAGTATAGACTATAATCCGGGCTATAAAGGAGATTATCTGGACTATACAACAAACTATAGTGAACACTATAGCCTGAAATAGAACAGACTATAGTATGGACTATAGTCTGAACTATAGAAAATAATATAGTTTAAACTATAAAACAAACTAAAGTCTGGACTATAGTCTAAGCTATAGTCTGGACTTTAGTCTAAACTACAAAATAAACTATAATCTGGACTATTTTCTAAATCATAGAACAGAAAATAGTCTAAACTATAGAACAGACTATAGTCTGGACTATAGAACAGACTATAGTCTGGACTACAGAACAGACTATAGTCTGGACTACAGAACAGACTATAGTCTGGACTACAGAACAGACTATAGTCTGGACTACAGAACAGACTATAGTCTGGACTACAGAACATACTATAGTCTAGATTATAGAACAGACTATAGTCTAGATTATAGAACAGACTATATAGCCTGGACTATAGAACAGACTATAGCCTGAGACACAGACTATAGTCTGGACTATAGAACAGACTATAGCCTGGACTATTGAACAGACTATTGTCTGGACTATAGAACAGACTATAGTCTGGACTATAGAACAAACTATAGTCTGGACTATAGAACAGACTATAGTCTGGACTATAGAACAGACTATAGTCTGGACTATAGAACAGACTATAGTCTGGACTATAGAACAGACTATAGTCTGGACTATAGAACATACTATAGTCTGGACTATAGAACAGACTATAGTCTGGACTATAGAACAGACTATAGTCTGGACTATAGAACAGACTATAGTCTGGACTATAGAACAGACTATAGTCTGGACTATAGAACAGACTATAGTCTGGACTATAGAACAGACTATAGTCTGGACTATAGAACAGACTATAGTCTGGACTATAGAACAGACTATAGTCTGGACTATAGAACAGACTATAGTCTGGACTATAGAACAGACTATAGTCTGGACTATAGAACAGACTATAGTCTGGACTATAAAACAGACTATAATCTGGACTATAGAACAGACTATAATCTGGACTATAGAACAGACCATAGTCCGGCCTATAGAACTGACTATAGTCTGGACTACAGAACAGACTATAGTCTGGACTACAGAACAGACTATAGTCTGTTCTTTGGTCCAGATTATAGTCTGGACTATAGAACATACTATAGTCTGGACTACAGAACAGACTATAGTCTGGACTACAGAACAGACTATAGTCTGGACTACAGAACTGATTATAGTCTGGACTATAGAACAGACCATAGTCTGGACTATAGAACAGACCATAGTCTGTACTATAGAACAGACTATAGTCTGGACTATAGAACAGACTATAATCTGGATTATAGAACAGACCATAGTCTGGCCTATAGAACAGACTATAGCTTGGACTATAAAACAGACTATAGTCTGGACAATAGAATAGACTATAGTCTGGACTATAGAACAGATTATGGTTTGGACTATAACACAGACTATAGTTTAGACTATAGAGCAGACTATATTCTGGACTATAGAATAGACTATGGTCCTGACTATAGAACAGCCTATAGTCTGGTCTGTTCTATTATCTATAGTCTGAACTATAGAACATACTATAGTCTGGACTTAGAACAGACCATAGTCTGGACTAAAGTAAATACTATAGAACAGACTATAGTATGTTCTATAATCCGGGCTATAAAGGAGACTATCTGGACTATGGAATAGACTGTAGAATAGACTATAGTCTGGACTATAGAATATACTATAGTTCGGACCATAGAATAGACTATAGTCTAGACTATATAGGCTATAGAATAGACTATAGTCTGGACTATAGAATTGACTATAGTCTGGACTATAGAATTGACTATAGTCTGGAGTATAGAATAGACTACAGTCTAGACTATAGAATAGACAAAAGTCTAAACTGTAGAATATACTAAAGTCTAAACCATAGAATAAACTATAGTCTGGACTATAGAATTGTAAATTGTACTTTTAATTTCTATCTGATTTCATCATTATGTTTTCTCTGTAATTTTTCTTACGAAAGCAAAATGTAAATTAAATCATTATTTCCATGTGTAAGTAAGTCATGAACTGTAGTTTAATGTTGTTTTTGTATAAAATGCTTTTTAGTTTATTTTTTCAAGAAAATTGCTTTATTTACAAAATATGGCTCTGGCGGAATATTGTGTATGCTGATGATTTTTTAAGTAGAAATGTTACGATCTCTTTATAAAAAATGTTCATGTCTGTCATGTCATTAATTGACAATCATTACAATTGCTTTGTTACAAACATACTGGAAAAAAAACCAAAATTAAAATAATACACAAAAAAAGAGAAAAAGAAAGAATTACAACATAATTACAGCTTAATAATAGAATAAATGAAGAAACGAACGATCGAATGAATGAACAGTAGAAGTTACTGGTGGTTCCACTTGATTGACTTAAATACTAAAGAGTTTTGTTTGTCATTATTACTGTTTTTTTCGTAACTTAAAGCTTTTCCTGTTTAAAGTTCATGTGTGATTCGTTTTTTAAAGTATTTTTTTTGGTTACTTATTTAAATCTTTGTTTTTTTATTATTATTGTAATATAGCATGATTGATTATATTTTAATAAACCAAACAAAAGTTGAAGTTGAAAACAAAAGTTAAACTTTTTCTCAACCGCAACTAAATCAATTTGACTTTTGGTTTCTTTGCTTTTGTTTGCTTGCTCGTATTATTGTGTTTACTTTGTAAAAAAATAATAATAATATGACATTTTCTTTAGAATTTTTGCTTGTCAAAATGTTCATGATCTCTAATCTGATAAAAGAATCAACAGAAACAAAACAATTGATATTTTATGTTTGTGTTCTGGGGAAAGATGTAGTTTAAAGGCCATGAAGGAAAATATTCCTTCATGGAAAATATTAAAGTCTGGAATATACATACATAATTGATTAAGGTCGGATCAATGAAATAGGCCAATGAATGGACATAAGACCATAATATGGACTATAGAATATACTAAATAATAAACTTTAGTTCGGACTGTAGTCTGGACTATAGAATAAACTGATCTAAAGAGTTAACTATAATCTGGTCTAGACTATAGAATTGAACTATAGAACATACTATAGTTCGGACTACAGAAAATACTATAGTCTGGATTATAGAACAGACTACAGTCTGGACTATAGAACATATTACAGTCTGGACTATAGAACAGACTACAGTCTGGAGTATAGAACAGACTACATTCTGGATCATAGCACAGCCTATAGTCTAGATTATAGACTTTAGTCTGTACTATAGAATAGACTATAGTCTGGATTATAGAATAGACTGTAGTCTGCACTATAGAATAGACTATAGTCTGGACTATAGAATAGACTATAGTCTGGATTATAGAATAGACTGTAGTCTGCACTATAGAATAGACTATAGTCTGGACTATAGAATAGACTATAGAATAGACAATAGTCTGGAAAATATAATAGACTATAGTTTGGACTATAGAATAGACTATAGTCTGGACTATAGAATAGACTTTAGTCTGGACTATAGAATAGACTAAAGTCTGAACTATAAAATAGCCTATAGTGTGGACTATAGTAGAGGCTATAGTCTGGACTTTAGAACGACTATAGAACAAACTATAGTCTGGACTATATAATAGACTATAGTCTGGACTATATAATAGACTATAGTGTGGACTGTAGAGTAGACTATAGTCTGGACTATAGAGTAGACTATAGTCTGGACTATAGAGTAGACTATAGTCTGGACTATAGAGTAGACTATAGTCTGGACTATAGAGTAGACTACAGTCTGGACTATAGAGTAGACTACAGTCTGGACTAAGGTAGACTATAGTCTGGACTATAGAGTAGACTATAGTCTGGACTATAGAGTAGACTATAGAATAGTCTATAGTCTGGATTATAGAATAGACTATAGTCTGGACTATAGAATAGACTATAGTGTGGACTATAGAATAGGCTATAGTCTGGATTATAGAATAGACTTTAGTCTGGACTATAGAATAGACTATAGTCCGGACTATAGAATAGACTATAGTCTGGACTATAGAATAGACTATAGTCCTGACTATAGAATAGATTATAGTCTCGACTATAGAATAGACTATAGTATCGACTATAGAATAGACTATAGTATCGACTATAGAACAGACTATAGAATAGACTAAAGTCTGGACTATAGAATAGACTATAGTCTGGACTATAGAATAGACTAATGTCTAGACTATAGAATAGATTATTGTATGGACTACAGAATAGACTATAATCTGGACTATAGAATAGACTATAGAAAAGGCTATAGTCTGGGCTATAGAATAGACTATAGTCTGGACTATAGAATAGACTATAGTCTGGACTATGTAATGGATTAGACTATAGTCTGGATTATAGAATAGATTATAGTTTGGACTAAAGAATAGACTATAGTTTGGAAAATTGAATAGACTATAGAATAGACTATAGTCTGTACTTTGGAATGGACTATGGAATAGACTATAGCCTGGTCTATACAGCAATCTATAGTATAGACTATAGAGCAGGGTTTTGTATTGCACACTATAGAGCAGACTGTTGTTTAGCAGACTATAGAGCAGACAGTCTGGACTTTAGTACATACTACCATCAGAACTAAATCGCAGACTGTAATCGGGACTATAAAGCAGACTATTGACTGGACTATTGTAGAGCAGACTGTTCTTACTTTATTGTGAAAAGACGTGTAAAGTAGTTTTTTTTTTATTAAATTTTATTTGTTATTTTTATTTATTTTTTTATGTCATAAAAATTTAAAACCATAAATGGTCAAAATGTTTTCTTTAACACAAACTGACACTTTTTTAGGCTTCTTTATTAAAATTTCGAAAATTGTTTCTCTGTTTCTTTTTGATCGCATGTTTTTTAAGAATTTATTGATTGTTAGAGAATGAACAAAAATTTCATGGTTAAAGAGACATATGGCTAAATGACTACAGGGTACAAAGTGCAATATTACAAGAAATGTATTCGTTCAATCATTCATTCCCTTTTCTTGCAAATTGAACACAAAACAAACAGAAATAAAAGTGGATATAAGAAAAAAAAATCATAAAAAAATATACACATTTTTGCAAAAACCCAGTCAGTCATAAGAGACAAACAGAATTTGGCTGTTCATAACTTTTCTGTTTAAATAATGAAGTAAGTTTCAGTTTTGTTCTGTTTTTTAGTTGTTTGTTTTCTATTTGTTTGTTAAATATTTCTTTCTTTCTTTCATTTTCTGGATGACGAATGAAGTCATTCATTAATATTTTTATTTTTTTCGTTTGCTATGAACTCCTTCCTTGAAATATTTAGGGTTAAGCAGACAACGCCTTTTGTTAATTTTGATTTAAACAGACATGCACATGAAAGATTTATCGCACCACAATTTAAATTCCTAAATATTTCTTTACTCAACAACAATTTGACGACAAAAAAGGGGAGAAATTTATTAAAAACAAATATGTTTTACACATTTGAAAATACAATTCCAACAATAAAATTTAAATTATTATTATTTAATTTAAGTTAATTAACAATAAATTTCTTTGTTATAATGTTAGCAACAAAATCCAATGTTAAAACCTCTTAGAAAAAAACGAAACACAATTGACAACAGTAGTTGTACAACAATTTGTTTGAAATTTTTCTTATATTTTTTTTTATATCCTATTAATTCATTTGCGTGCTGTTGCTGCTTTTAATTGATTTGATCTCTACTAATCATTTTGTACATTTTTTCCAATTTAAATGTACAAAACTCAAAATCTCTTCATGTTGAAGAAAAAAAGATTAAAAACAGTTGAAATGCTTCAACTCTGACCTAAATCTTTTTCTTTTTTTGTTTAGTTTTAGTTATTTTGTATGACTAATTAAAATTTAGCATGACACAAAATAATTTGATTTTAGAATTACACAACACGCTTAAAAACAGTACAACAGCTCCCACTGCCTAACTAAACCCTTTTTTTCTGTTCTATTATGCCAACTAATTATATCCTCGTTTACTTTAGTCAGGAAAAAAAGGAGTAACAAATGTTGTTGGGTGCGGGGTAGTCAGGGTGTCATTAATTTTAGTAGAGTGTTTTTAATTAAAGCGTTTTATTTGGAAATTGGTTTGTAATTTTATACGAAAGTAAGCAAAGTTAGTAAATTTTTCATGATTTAGAAGAATAATGAGGATTTTTTTATCAATTATTGGCATATAATTTTTAAATGTCATGATAAGATATAACAACACTTTCATATCTGGCCGGATTGTGGGCTTTGATCAGCCATTTGCTCACTTTAAACGCATCACTTGCATTCGCAGGAGGTTTTCTGTGATGATCCGGCCTCCGGCCAGAGTTTAGCAACTTGTAATAGAAAGGACTCTTTTTGGTCCCAACAAATAAGTATTGACCATTACTTTAGTTAACGCCATGGATATTTGACATTGATCTCGATTCGGCAGGTATTCTCTTACTCTTCGGGTTATAATAGGATTCAATACGAATCCAGTTCTTTATAAACAATGATTCAGTACAAAAATGAATAGTGTTTAATAATTCGAGCCCACTTCCCTGTTTATAAATGCAAGCTCATATTGAATTTGATAAAAATCTTCATGTAGAAATGCCTCTAATTCTTGGTCTTCAAACTTTTTTAGCTGTCAAATCATTACTTCTGTATAACAGTTTTTTGCAATAGAAAAATTAGTGTAGAACAGGTTTTTTTAACAAACAAAACTAGTATATAATAGTATTCTCCATAGGAAAATATATTTATAACAGATTTTTCTATAGAAAAATATCTATATGACGGTTTTTCCTATAGGAAAATGTGTGTATAACAGTTTTCTCTATACTAAAATATATTTATAACAGTTTTTCCTATAGAAAATATATATATGACGGCTTATCTTATAGGAAAATGATTGTATAACAGTTTTTTTCTGTAGAAAAATTGGTTTGTCCAACAGAAAAATGGGAGTATAACAGTTTTTCTATTGAAAAAAGTAGTGTATAACAGTTTTGTATATTGAAAAAATAGTGTATAACAGTTTTTTCTATTTGTATCACTTTATTTCAATGGAAAAGTGTATGTATAACAGTTGTTTTTGTATAACAGTCCTTTCTATAGATAAATTGTTGTATAACAGTTTTTTCTATAAAAAATTGGCTGTTTATTAGAAAGTTTGATGTATAACAGTTTTCTCTATAGGAAATTATTTGTATAACAGTTCTTTTTTATAGAAAAATGTATGTATAACAGTTATTTGTGTAAAAAAGTTTTTGTATAACAGTTTTTTCTACAAAAAAATTGGCTGTTCATTAGAAAGTTTGATGTATAATAGTTTTCTCTATAGGAAATTATTTGTATAACAGTTTTTCTTTTCAATAGGGAAATGTATGTATAACAGTTGTTTCCGTAAAAAAGTTTTTGTATAGCAGTCTTTTCTATAGATGAATGGGTGTATAACAGTTTTTTCTATAGAAAAGTTGGCTTTTAGTGTATAAAAGTTTTCTCTATAGGAAATTATTTGTATAACAGTTTTTTTTATAAGAAAATGTATTTATAAGTGTTTTTTCTATAGGAAAATTTAATGTATAAAAGTTTTTTTATAAGAAAATTTATTTGTATAACAGTTTTCTTTTCTATAGAAAATTTAACGTATAACAGTTTTTTTTTAATAATTTTTTTTTGTATAATTGTTTTTGTATAGAATATTGGCGTATAATAGTTTTCTCTAGAAAAAAATTTGGTTTCTAACAATTTTTTTCTATTAAAAGCTTTGCGTATAACAGTTTTCTTGACGGAAAAAATGTTGTTTAACAGTTTTTTTCTATAGAAAATTTTATGTATTAGAGTTTTTCTAAATAAAATATTGAGTGTAACAGTTTTTTTTAATTGAAAATTTGGTAAATTACTTTTTTCTATACAAAATGGGTATATAACAGTGACTTCAATAGAAAATTGGTTTATAACAGTTTTCTCAATACAAATATCGGTGTATAAAAGTTTTTGAATAGAAAAATAGGTTTCTAAATTCTTTTCTATAGAAAATTTAGTATAAATCAGTTTTTAATAAACTATTCTTGTATAACAGTTTTTCTATAAAAAAAAATTGGCCTATAATACTTTTTTCTTTAGAAATATTTAGTGTATAACAGTTTTTTTTCTATTAAAAGCTTTTCATATAACAGCTTTCCAATAGAAAATTGTATGTATAAAACTTTTCTACTAGGAAAAATTTTTGTATAACAGTTTTTTCTATAGAAATATGTACGTATAACAGTTTTTCTAAAGAAAATATTGTGTATAACAGCTTTTATTATACATAATAGTTGTGCATAACAGTTTTTCTTAGAGAAAATTTTGTGTATAACAGCTATTTCTTTATACAAATTTGTTGTATAACAGTCTTTTCTTCAAAATTTAACTTTCAAAATCTTTCATTTAGTTTTGAAATTTCACTATTTTCTTTAAAATTTTATTTATTTTTCTTTTTTATATTTATTGTGCTCTTTAACTAATCTCTTCTGTTTACACTTGTTGTCTCTTCTTTTTCTCGTGTCCGTCCTCATACTTGTAACAAATAACGGATCTGTTTGTAGCTAATTAAGTATATTATTTCTTCTTTTCTTTATACCTCCTACTTCTTGATGTACTCATTCGTTCAACTATAGACAAATATTGACTTCAATAAAAAAAAATTGTGTTATATTACAATTTAGTAATCTTGTAAAAAAAACTCTATATGGCACAATGTAAAAAGCAACGAAGAAGAAAAAAAATGAATTAAATGAATTAAATTCAAATAAAATTGCGTATCACAAATTGTAAACAGATAATTATTATTCACGCATACTCATGCACCGCCGACAAATAACTGTACCATCACACACTCATTCTCTAGCAATTTGAAGTAGAAAAAAAACATGCATATGGAAGCAACAACGACGACTATAAACACCGAAGACAACAACAAAAAATTAAGCTTGTAAAAATAAACAAATAAACAAACAAACATGCTTGATCATAATGAGATGATCCATGACCCCCGCGCTTTATACAACACCACTTAACAAACAACAACAAGTAGTGCTGTTGAGGAAAAGAGATAATTTATATGAGTAACAAGAACAACAACAATAAAATTGCCATGTAAACAAGGGCTCTTTAATTTACACAGAGTATCGGTATTAAATAGAGCGGGTTATATTGTTGTTGTTGTAAATAACATTACAGCTAATGTGTAAATGAAACACATTTTTTTTGTTGATTTTCCTGCTCTCTAGCCGGTGGTTTTTCTTTAATATGAAAATGTTTGTTTTTGTTGTTTTAAAAACTTTGTTTACACTTGTTAGAATTGTAACTTAATACAATTTTTTATTTATATTTTAATTGATTACGGATGTAAAATTTTGTCATTATTTACCAAACAAACAAAAAATAATTTGGTTGACCCTTTATATAAATATTTTATTACATAAAAACGGAAATACTAGGTTGTGGTATTTGAAATTTGAAAAAAGTATTTTATGGTTTATTTTTGTTTGAATTGTTTGTTATTGTTATTGTTTTTTTTTTTTTTTTGACTGTTGCTTGTTTATTAAACTTTGACCTTATTTTATGCTTTATGATTTTTATTTGTAAAAAAAATTTCATATAATTTTGCTTTTTACTTTTATGGCTTTGTTAAGTAAACTATTAAAAGAATTCTTTGCTGGCACATGTTTTATATCATCAAGTTTATAATAGAAATATTTTTTTATAGAAATAAAACAATAGAGTAATAATTTTTAAAGGAAATTTATAAACACATTATACAAACTCATTAAAAATTACTTTTGGGGAAAAAAAAAGTAATATTATAAATACAAATTTAACAACAATAATTTTGTAAATTATAAAATTGTTATTTTTTTTTGGGAAATAAAACACACATGTTGAATTAAACTATTTTTAGAGATAATATTTCAACAAGAAATTATTGTTTAAAAAATTTTAATATTTTGTTAAAAAAATTTAAGTATAACTAATTGTTCTATAGAGATATTGGTCTTTATAAAAAATTAATGTTTTAAAATTTTTGTATAACAGTGTTTTTCTAATTTGTGTATAACATTTTTTTTAAGGAACAATTTAGGTAATATTGAAATTTTTTCATTAAAAAATCAGTGTATAACAGTTTTTCTATATACGAATTTATGTATAACAGTTTTTCTCAAGGAATAATTTAGGAAATATTATTAATTAAAAAATCTGTGTATAACAGTTTTTTATATACGAATTTGTGTATAACAGTTTTTCTCAGGGAACAATTTAGAAAATATTGAAATTTTATTCATTAAAAATCAGTGTATAACAGTTTTTTATAGAAATATTTAGGCATAACAGTTATTCTATAGAATAATATGTGTTTTTTGTATAGAAAAAATTGTGTATAACAATTTTTTCTATAGAAAAATTTACGTATAACAATCTTTTACAGAGAAGAAATAGTTTATAACCGTTTTAATACATAAAAATGTGTGTATAATAGTCTTTTTATATATATAAATTTGTGTATAACAGTTTTTTTCAATAGAAAAATGTGTGTATAACAGTCTTTTTGTAGAAAAGTTTGTGTACTATAGTTTTCTATAGAAGAATTTATATATAATTGTTTTGTATATAGAAAAATGTGTGTAAAACAGTATTTCCTATAGAAAAATTTTTGTATAATAGTTTTTCTATAGAAAAATGTGTGTATAACAGTATCTCCTATAGAAAAATGTATATACAACAGGTTTTTCCATAGAGAAATATTTGTATAACAGTTTTCTCTATAAAAAATAGTGTGTATAACAGTCTTTTTATAGAAAACTTGTGTACATTAGTTTTTTCTATAGAAAAATTTATGTATAACAGTTTTTGATATAAAAAAATAATATTTTCTATAGAAATCTTTGGGAAAATATTTTTGTAAATTTTATTAAAGAAAAATGTATGTATAACAGTTTATTCTATTGAAGAATGTATAACAGTTTTTTAATAGAAGAAGTAATTTCAAACAATGATTTTAGAAAACAAATGTATAACAGTTCTGTATATAGAAACATTTGAGTATAACAGTTATTTTAATATTTTTAATAGAAAAATGTCTGTTTTAGAGTTTTTTATTAAAAAAATTCTGTATAACAGTTTTGTATTTACAAAGATATCTGTAAAGAATTTCTGTTTATGAAATTTGTTGTATAACAGTTTTTTTGGACACATTTAAACAGGTTTTCTTTAGAAATATTTGCGTATAACAGTTTTTTATAAAAATTCGAAAATTTGTTTCAATATAAAAATTTCTCTATAACATTTTATAATGTCTGTTGTGTATAACATTTTTTTCTATAGACAACATATTAGTATAACAATTTTTTCTTTAGAAAAATTTCTATATTACAGTTTTGTCTTTAGGATCATTTGTTAATAATAGTTCTTTGGTAAAATATCTGTATAAAAGTTTTTCCATAGAAAAGTTGGAGTATAACAGTTTTTAGAAAAATTTTCTCTTTAACAGTTTTTTTCCATAGAAAATTTGGAGTATAACAGGTTTTATTTAGAAAAATTGTCTGTATAACAGTTTTTCATTAGAAAGTGTTAATATAACAGTTATTCTATACAAGTTTGGGTGTATAACAGTTCTTTTCTTTAAACAAAATATTTGTAACAGTTTTTGTAGAACAATATTTCTCTATGAAATTTCTAGTATAAAAGTTTTTAGGCAAATTTTTGTAAAACAGTTCTACAGAAAAAGTTTAGTATAACAGTTTTTCTCTTCTTACAAAATTGTGTGTATTACAGTTTTGCCTTTAGAAACATTTGTGTAGTTTTTCATTGGTAAACTATCTGTATAAAAGTTTTTTCCGTAGGAATGTTGGAGTATAACAGTTTGTTATTTAAAAAAATTTTAGTATAATAGTTTTTTCTAAAGAAACATTTGTTTTGAACAGTATTTCGATAGAAAAATGTTTGTATAACAGTTTTTGCTATATGTACTATTGTATATAATATCTTCATGGTATATTCTATTCTACAGTTTTTTCTAAATCATATTTTTTGTCATAATATCCTCAGGCGCCATTTTAAATTAATTTCCCTCAGCTACAAACTTGTTTGAAATTATTATTTAAATTAATATTCTACAACAAATACTCTAATTAATATGTATTTGCTATTATTTATAAATATTTTTCTAATAATCATGATTTACATTTTGAAAAACCTTTTGATTTCTTGGCGTCAAAAACAAATCATTTAAATGAAATACATTTTAAAATACTATAACAAACAACAACAGCTCTTTAGTAAAACTTTATCAGTATGCAATTATTGTAATATAATTTATTATCAATATCTTCTATAATTAGCAATTCAAATGCCGCCTTTTAAAATGTTTAAATATGTATTCCATTCCCAGGCTTATTCTATAAACAGAACACGTCTTTAAAATAAAACGACATAATAAAAATTAAATAGATTTTCAAAATAATTACTTATGATTTTAATTGATGACAATGTCATTATTATTGTCGTTTTTTTCTTCTCTCATTCTTTTCAAAAATAAATTTAAATTGAATTTTATTTAGGTTCAAGTTTAATTACAGATTGTAAAGTTTTCTTAAATTTTTGTTAAAAAAGTTTATAACAGGAAATGTCACACATGGCTAAGATATTTAATGTAAATTGTAAAGAATATTTATTAATTTTATTAACAAAGAATTGTTAATGAAATCTTATTTGTGATTTACATATTTTGTATTGAGTTTATAATTATTTAATATAGTAAAATTGTTTATTTTGCTGCTGCAAAGATAATTATTAAATTATCTTCTTTTAAAACAATAAAAATAATAAAAAGTAATAAATAAATATTTACACGCATTCAGAGATTAATAGCAAAAAAAATTAAATAAACCAAAGCCTAAAACTATGCCAGGGTTTTAAGGTACAAAAGCATTAAAGATATACTTATGGTAATAAGGTCCTACGAGCCTTAGGCAAATGATTTTATGGTCCTTCAATGTAAAAAAACATTTTAATTCTTTAAACTATTAATCAAAAAATTTCGTTGTAATTTAAAGAAAATTTTTAAAAAATTATTAAATATTTTTTCGAAAATTTTGTCTGAAACATTTTAGTCGTTACTTTTGTTCGGTAGAAATTTAAAGGTGCGTCTCGTCTTTCGCCATGAAACTTATCTTGGTGTTAATTTAAATAAATATTAATATTACAAAATTTAACAATGTTTTTAAACTGTTGTAATATATTCTTTTAAAAAATAGGTCAAACTGATAATGATAAACCACCCAAAATGTTTAACAATGAAAATAATCCATAATAAACTAAAAGATTGCTATCATTTGAGTGCAAAAATAAATTATTTTTAATATAAATAAAATGATTTATTTAAACATTTTAATAAACTTTATCATGAAACATAAAAGTTTAACAATAAATTATATAAAAAAGGATGTGAAAAATATATAAACGTTAAAGAGTTTAAAGTAAAGACTTTAGGACGGTAGAGTAGTCTATATTCTGGACTATAGATTATATATCTGGATTATAGAGTGGTCTATGGTATTATAGAGAGGTCTATAGTCTGAACTATAGAGAGATCTATAGTCTGGACTATAGAGAGGTCTATAGGCTGGACTATAGAATAGTCTATAATCTGGACTACTGAATAGTCTATAGTCTGGATTATGGAATAGTCTATAGTTTGGACTATAGAATAGTCTATAGTCTGGATTATAGACTAGACTATTAGACTATTCTGTAGTACAGACTACAGACTATTCTATAGTCCAGACTATAGACTATTCTATAGTCCAGAGTATAGACTATTCTATAGTCCAGAGTATAGACTATTCTATAGTCCAGAGTATAGACTCTTCTACAGTCCAGACTATAGACGATTCTACAGTCCAGACTATAGACTATTCTACAGTATGGACTATAGAATAGTCTATAGTCTGGACTATAGAATAGTCTATAGTCTGGACTATAGAATAGTCTGTAGTCTGGACTATATAATAGTCTGTAGTCTGTACTATAGAATAGTCTATAGTCTGGACTGTAGACTAGTCTATAGTCTGGACTGTAGAATCGTCTATAGTCTGGACTGTAGAATCGTCTATAGTCTGGACTGTAGAATAGTCTATAGTCTGGAGTCCGGACTATAGAATAGTCTATAGTCTGGAGTCCGGACTATAGAATAGTCTATAGCCTGGACTATAGAATAGTCTATAGCCTGGACTATAGAATAGTCTATAGCCTGGACTATAGAATAGTCTATAGCCTGGATTATAGAATAGTCTATAGCCTGGACTATAGAATAGTCTATAGCCTGGACTATAGAATAATCTATAGTCTGTACTATAGAATAATCTATAGTCTGGACTGTAGAATAGTCTATAGCCTGGACTATAGAATAGTCTATAGCCTGGACTATAGAATAGTCTAAAGCCTGGACTATAGAATAGTCTAAAGCCTGGACTATAGAATAGTCTATAGCCTGGACTATAGAATAGTCTATAGCCTGGACTATAGAATAGTCTATAGTCTGGACTATAGAATAATCTATAGTCTGTACTATAGAATAATCTATAGTCTGGACTGTAGAATAGTCTATAGCCTGGACTATAGAATAGTCTATAGCCTGGACTATAGAATAGTCTATAGCCTGGATTATAGAATAGTCTATAGCCTGGACTATAGAATAGTCTATAGCCTGGACTATAGAATAATCTATAGTCTGTACTATATAATAATCTTTAGTCTGGACTGTAGAATAGTCTATAGCCTGGACTATAGAATAGTCTATAGCCTGGACTATAGAATAGTCTATAGCCTGGACTATAGAATAGTCTATAGCCTGGACTATAGAATAGTCTATAGCCTGGACTATAGAATAGTCTATAGCCTGGACTATAGAATAGTCTATAGCCTGGACTATAGAATAATCTATAGTCTGTACTATAGAATAATCTATAGTCTGGACTGTAGAATAGTCTATAGCCTGGACTATAGAATAGTCTATAGCCTGGACTATAGAATAGTCTATAGTCTGGACTATAGAATAGTATATATTCTGTACTATAGAACAGCCTATAGTCTGGACTATAGAATAGTCTATAGTCTGGACTATAGAATAGTCTATAGTCTGGACTATAGAATAGTCTGTAGTCTGTACTATAGAAAAGTCTGTAGTCTGTACTGTAGAATAGTCTATAGTCTGGACTGTAGAATAGTCTATAGTCTGGACTGTAGAATCGTCTATAGTCTGGACTGTAGAATCGTCTATAGTCTGGATTGTAGAATAGTCTATAGTCTGGACTATAGAATAGTCTATAGTCTGGACTGTAGAATAGTCTATAGTCTGTACTATAGAATAGTCTGGACTATAGAATAGTCTATAGTCTGGACTGTAGAATAGTTTATAGTCTGGTGTATAGAATAGTCTATAGTCTGGTCTATAGAATAGTTTGGCCTATATAATAGTCTATAGTCTTGACTATAGAATAGTCTATAGTGATGACTATAGAATAGTCTCGACTATAAAATAGTCTATAGTATATACTATAACCTGGATTTTATTTTGACTATATAAATACTGACATGTCCGCTTCCCATCCATTAGCATTCTTTATTAGATTAACTCTTTTCACTTTCATTTCTACATCCTTTGTTTTAGTTTATTCAACTTTTTTAAAATATTTAAAAAAAAAAAATTATAATAAATAAATTATTGACATATTAAAGCTAAATAAATTTACTTTAAATTGTTAAAAAAAACAATAACAAATAAAATTAAAATTCCCCAAAAAACAGTACAAGATCCTCTTTATTATTGCGCTAAATATTTTCGTTCATGCATTTCTGAAGTGCAATATTTTTTTTAAATAAATAAAAAAATCCCCAAAGTTTCTTATTACATTTTGAAATCATGCTTAAGAGAGACTCCAGAAAAAAAAAACAATTTGTTTATTAAGCATTTTTTTAAATATTAACACAATATTTTAGTTTGTCTGTCCGTTTTTTTTTTCTTAAACAAATAAAATTGCATTTATAAGCAAAATTTATTGTTTTTGTAATTTTAACGCCTTTTATATAAAATGTCTTTTTTTTTAAATAATTTTTTGTTAAATATAAATGTTATTGTTTGTTTATTTTTAATAATTTTATTTTATTATTTTTTTGCTTAAATTTTAGCTTTATAAGGAAATTTCAAGTTTTACAACTGTTGACCTAAATTTTTGTGATTTTTACAAAGTGTAATGCAAGTTTTATTTTAATTTAATTATGATTTAAAAATGTATTTAAAGTTTTAATGAAAAGGAAATGTTTGTAAAAATTATAAAATTTATGGGGAATTAATGAATTCATGATTGAAATTAAGAGAAAGTTAAATTTCGTTAAGTGCTAAAGGACAAGTTGTATTATTGTTTAAAGACTTATATGGTCCTACGAGCCTGAATGATAAAAATGAGAGAGTTTGTGTAGTAGTTAGAAAGAGAAGAGAGTTTTAGGACAAATATGATATAATGCTTCCCGTTACTGTCTAAAAGCTATATGATTTGTTGCATATTTTTCTTTTTGGTGTTAATACAAAAATGGTCTTACGAGCCAAAATTGATTTGGGAGAGTAGAAGAGAGAGATACAGAGAGTGGGGCATTAAGAAGGTCGCTTATTCAAGGTTATAAACCCAAAGCCTTGGACAACAATAGTCATATGAAGTTGACTTCTGTTTTAAATTGAAAAAGTTACAAGATTTTCTTTTAAGAGTAAAGAACTAAAAGCAACTCTCAGGTCATGCTCGAATTATTTTAAATTTGTTACACATTTCCTTTACAATACGCAAAAAACCTTGATTTTTATTGTTTTATGTTTTCAAGTTGTTTCACATTGTAGTAAATTAGACCTTTTTTTTATTACTTTATCTTGTAAAGAAAAAACTTTGGTTGGTTATTGTTTTAAAGCAGCATGTATGATGTATGAATCATATTCATGCTTACAAAGCATTTAAAAGGTTCCGTTTTACTCCATTGCATTATTGTTTTTTTGTCTTTAACAAGTTTGTAAGATTCTTTTCGGTTTTTTTTTTGTATAACGTTTCACATTTATTTGTTTTTATCATTATCAAGATCAGTGTGTTTAAGTGAAAAAAAAATTTTAAACAAGAAAGATATCTTTTAGATACATTTTTGAGAACAAGGTATCTAAATGAAAACAAAAGGAATGTTATTTTTTATATCAAACATACGAGGTTAGTTAAGCAATTTGATTACTTCATAAAGTTATTTTTTTATATTTTTCATAATTTCATTTTTAAGTTAAATTTATAATGTGAGTTTTCAATTTCAAGGGAGTTTTTTGGATTTTTATTTTCATTGAATATTTCAAAAGGAAATTTGATATTTTTTAAAAGGCAGTTGTTTTTTTAAATTTTAACAGTAAATAAACAATTTAGTGGTAAAAAGATACTATTGATATTAAACAATAAAACAAAAACAAATTGTCATAAAATTAAGTTCTTATTACAAGTGCTGTCAATCGGTGGTGATGATGGCGTTGACAGTTGCAATTGCCTTGACGAAATAAAGGTGACCAAGTGGAAAAGTTAGGAAACAGTTATTAAGGTCTAAATTAATAATAACATTTAATACAATCCGATAAATTTTTAGCCCAGAGACTAGTCTAAAGGATTGAGCTGAATTCAAATCCGGTCTCAGTATTTCTCCATTACATTTGGTATTCGAGATATCGTGTCCCGAAATTTGAAAAAAACGTCATGTTTGGCTCCTTTTGAAACGTTATAATAATCAAATCTGGCATCAAATCTTGCTGAACTCAAATCTGCTCTCAGAATTTCTTCATTACGTCTAGGATTCGAGATATCGTGTCCTGAAATTTGAAAAAAATGCAATTTTTGGCCCTTTTTGAGATGTTATAAGTTTATTTATTAAATATTGCATTCCTTCTAAAAGTACATTCGTTAGCTTTAAAATAAAGGCTTAACAGCTGACATATCTTCCTTGTTCTTCGAGATATCATATCACATAAACTTAATACAACAATAAATTGACAACAACTGAATTTTTTCGTACATTTCGCCTATGGTTGGTTTGATAAACGTGTCAAGTCAAGTAGAGTCGAAGAGACTCCGTTTTGACCGGACCACTTCACTCCTCAGATGTTATATTGTATAGTATTAGATCCAGTCTGAAGCAATGAGAAATCTCTGGATATCATTAAACTTAGATCCAGATATCTCACCAAGGATAGATATGAAGTAACCAAAAAACCGATTTCTTTTAACGGATCTATCAGGGCATTCGCAGAGAAGATGCAAGACCGTCATTGCAACTGCGACAGTGTTCATTAATGTTTAGCCCAAGCCGACTTGGATGTCTACCTAGCCCCCAGTGTCCGGTTATTACTGCTATCAATCTCGATATATCTCGTCCACTACGGTTTATAAGGAGTCTTGTGCGTTTCTCATTGAAGGAGGCTCACAATATCTTGGCCCCTTTACATGTGTCTAGAGAATTCCACCTATTTTTAGCCTTTTGAAGGTAGATACTGAGAATACTACTCTTGATAAAACCTAACTGGAACGGCATTGGAGATAGCAAGAGCAGATCCCGTTCTGGCACAGGGACCCAAACAAGGGTAATATCAGACCCAGCGACCCAGCCTTGACAGATCTTTTTTGCTTTGTCTAACTAATAGGAAAGTAGTAGTATAAGAATTTAGTGAGAGAAGTGTCGCTTGACTATCGACACAAATTCCTGTAGTACCCTATAGGCTGACATTATCGCGAATATTTCAGCCTGAAAGACACTACAGTTATTGGGAAGACGTGGAAATATACTTATCCCAGCTTCTTCACAGAAGACACCAGAACCAACACCACAGTTCATTTTAGAACCATCCGTAAAGATTCTGATGGTATATTCGCTCGGTAGGTTACCCCTACACCACTCGCTCCTAGAAGGAACTCTGACTAAGAAAACTCGTACCAAAATCCGTGTGTGGGGTAATATAATCGTATGGTTGGTTCAAGATTGTAGGTAATTGGCTTAAAATCTTAGCGTGTCCACATGTTCTTGATTTCCAACTTCCGGATGAGTTAAGCCTCGCTGCACTGCAGGCAGTTATGGCCATTTCGCCTATATTTTGAGAAAAACTTATCTATTGCAAATTTAAAAAAAAATTTTTTTCTATAAAAATATTTTTGAATTGTTTAACAATTTGCTCTATTTGCTGATATATCATCCGTTGAAGTTGTCGGACGGACAGACATCGTTAAATCGAATCAGAAAGTGATTTTGAGTCGATTGACACAGAGAGGTGTGGTTCCCATATTTTTGTTCATCGCAAACAATATTTATAAAGTATAATATACTTCTCTTCTTCTGTAGTATAAAGTAGGGTCATGTGTTTTCAAGCTTTGGGTGTAGATATCACGAAGAAGAAAGAAGATATGACAGATGTTAAGCCTTTATTTTAAAGCTGACAGAATGGACTTTCAGATGGCAGTCTTGGCGCTGTTTTAAAGTCTCTAAAAGTGGCGTTTTTTCAGCACACGATATCTCAAATCTCAGATGTGATGGAGAAAATCTGAGGTCAGATTCAACGCGGCTTAATGCTTTAGAAAAAGTATAACTTGGTCTCAGGGTTTTGAGTTTTTTAAAATTTTGTCGGCCTGTGTTTTCTTATGATTGTTTTCATTTTTCAAATTAAAGTGTTTCAATTACTTTTAACATTATTTATCTATTTGGCTAAAAAAAACTGTATCAGAATTTTGCAGTTAATGTATGTTTTTCCACGAAACATATAATTAAAAATATTTGTTTTCTTCTTTTTATCTTTTTACATTTTTTTTTACTGGAAACTACTGCTGCTAGAGTTGTCTGTCTGTCATATAGTTTATAATTAACATCATATTTCACTTAACACTTTGAGGTAAATTGTATGAAATTAGTTTCTTTTCAAAATAAACATTTTTTTTATAGCGTAAAAATATTAGAAACAGGAAAAAATATATAAAAAAAATTAGATGAATAATGGTAAAAATAATTGTTGCTTAATAAATTACTATTTTTTTAATAAATTCTACATTTGTAGAAAATTTATTTAAAAAGTTTATTTACATAAGTTTGTGAACGGGTTTTGGTAGTGAAAAATAGGCAAAAGATTGTTTTTAATAAACTTTTAAATAAATCAGAGTAATTATTATATTATTGTTATAATTATAATTGTAATTATCATAAATTATTGTGATTTATGAGGAATTTTTTAGAAATATACATAAGGACACGCCTCTTATTAAGTTAAATTCAAATCAAGCTATTTGTGTTTTACACATTTTTCAAAATTGTATAGAAATTTGAATTAATTCAAAACTCTATAATTTAAGCAAAAAATTAAAAAAAAAAAACTATAAAAAAAATAAAAAAAGCTATATTTAAATTTATTTTTTTCTTTTAAAAAGTATTGTATATCATTGAATAGGAAACTTTAGTTACTTTTCAAATTTGTTTAAAACTTAATCATTTTTTTATAATAAACTTGCCAGCGAAAACAAATTATGCAGAATTTTAAAATAAATATTTATTTGTTTAAAATTCAAAACTTTATATTTTTAAAAAATTTTTCAAAATTTAAAATTTTTTGGTGTTTCTTAATTAAATATATTTCAGGCTCGAGTTCGAGTCTCACTTGGTTTTTTGATTTTGTTCACAATTTGCTTTTTTTTAATAAACATTTTTGGATTATTTCTCTTCTATTAATTTTGACAAAAAATATATTTTTTTTTAATTCTTAATAATTTTTTTTTTTTTATATTTTAAAATATTTTTTAATATTTTTCAGTTTTAATATATATTTTTTAATAATTTATTAAATAATTTATTATTCTTACACAATTTTTTTAAATTTTTAACACTTTTTTCAAATAATTGTTTTGAAGTTAATTTAGTTTATTAAAAATTATTTCATAATTTAAGTTTTAAAATTTTTAAAAAATATTTTATTAAAATTTTTTTATATAAATTTGTTAATTTTTTTAAATATTAAACAATTTTTATTTAATTTTATTTATATTTCACAAATTATTTCCACTCTACCGTTTTTTAATTTTTCATTATTTTTCTTAAAAACATGAAAAATTTCAAACTTTTAAAAATTCCCGTTTTTTGCGAATGTTTCTTTTTTAACGATTTCCCGTCCAATTCACGCGCCACTTCAACGTATACTGCACAATTTTTAAACATTAAAAAGAAATTACCAAATAAACTCGTAATAAAAATTTTACATACAATAATAAACGCATTCTTTTTCAAACACTTCAACAGAATGAACAATAAGCGTTTACTAACAGCTAGTGAGTACTTAACTCTAGAGCTAACCGACAGAAAGCAGAAAAAAAGAGCCCACAAAATAAACAATATGAAGTTCTTGTTAGTAACATGTTTATAAAGGGGGGAGGGGGGAATAACAAATGCACTCACTCAATTTCTAGAGAGTGAGAGAAAACATACATATAGTGATATTTATGTATGTGTTTAGCCGGTTTTTGTTTTGTTTATATACAAATTCCCCCAAAACACAAAAACACTGAACATACCTCTTGCAATAAAACAAGTACTTGTTGCTCCCATTTATTAAATTAGAGAGAAAGAGAGAAATACAATTTGAATATGTATTTGTTTACATTTCCCTCATATTTTGTTTATTTTTTCTCTGGTTTTATTTGTAAACACTTTAAAATTGTTGAGGTATTAATGAGTGAATTTATATCATTCTTAATTGAGTGTTTCCTCTCTTCCCAAATGTTTATAAACATTGTGTCTAAAGCATATAAGATTTTCTCATTAGAAACCAATGATCATTATAAACAAATAATAATAATAATAATGATTGCGGTGTCAGAGTGTTTATTTTATTAGCAGCATACTTTTCAAGTGTTTTGATTAATTTTAGGTATTTTTTTCAAATTTTTATAGGTTTTGTTGTTATTGTTGTTTTTTTTTTTTTATACAAAAAAAAGGGAAGGGAACTTTTATTGTAGTAATATTTTATTATAATGGTAGTGTAACAAGTAAAATAAAAAAATCTAAAGAATTTTAATGGAAATTAATGTCTAATGTGTAAAAATTTTTATAGTTTGGTCTAAGTTACTTTTTGTTATGAAATGTGTAAAAAGTGTAACCAAAAAAAGTGAGATAATAGAGGAAAATTTTGAAAATAGAACTATAACTCATATTTAATTATACTCAAAAACGATAATGATTTTATAATTAACATCTGCTCAAGTTTGAAGGAAATAAATAGATATTCAAAACGATTGGAAAGACTGTAGTCTAGACTTTAGACTACTAGTGTATAGTCTATAGTCTAGTCTATAGTCTAGTCTATAGTCTAGTCTATAGTCTAGTCTAGTCTAGTCTATAGTCTAGTCTATAGTCTAGTCTATAGTCTAGTCTATAGTCTAGTCTATAGTCTAGTCTATAGTCTAGTCTATAGTCTAGTCTATAGTCTAGTCTATAGTCTAGTCTATAGTCTAGTCTATAGTCTAGTCTATAGTCTAGTCTATAGTCTAGTCTATAGTCTAGTCTATAGTCTAGTCTATAGTCTAGTCTATAGTCTAGTCTATAGTCTAGTCTATAGTCTAGTCTATAGTCTAGTCTATAGTCTAGTCTATAGTCTAGTCTATAGTCTAGTCTATAGTCTAGTCTATAGTCTAGTCTATAGTCTAGTCTATAGTCTAGTCTATAGTCTAGTCTATAGTCTAGTCTATAGTCTAGTCTATAGTCTAGTCTATAGTCTAGTCTATAGTCTAGTCTATAGTCTAGTCTATAGTCTAGTCTATAGTCTAGTCTATAGTCTAGCCTATAGTCTAGTATAGTCTAGTCTAGTATATAGTCTAGTATATAGTCTAGTCTATAGTCTAGTCTATAGTCTAGTCTATAGTCTAGTCTATAGTCTAGTATATAGTCTAGTCTATAGTCTAGTCTATAGTCTAGTCTATAGTCTAGTCTATAGTCTAGTCTATAGTGTAGTCTAGTCTATAGTCTAGTCTATAGTCTAGTCTATAGTGTAGTCTATAGTGTAGTCATAGTCTAGTCTATAGTCTAGTCTAGTCTAGTCTATAGTCTAGTCTATAGTCTAGTCTATAGTCTAGTCTATAGTCTAGTCTATAGTCTAGTCTATAGTCTAGTCTATAGTCTAGTCTATAGTCTAGTCTATAGTCTAGTCTATAGTCTAGTCTATAGTCTAGTCTATAGTCTAGTCTATAGTCTAGTCTATAGTCTAGTCTATAGTCTAGTCTATAGTCTAGTCTATAGTCTAGTCTATAGTCTAGTCTATAGTCTAGTCTATAGTCTAGTCTATAGTCTAGTCTAGTCTAGTCTAGTCTACAGTCTAGTCTATAGTCTAGTCTATAGTCTAGTCTATAGTCTAGTCTATAGTCTAGTCTATAGTCTAGTCTATAGTCTAGTCTATAGTCTAGTCTATAGTCTAGTCTATAGTCTAGTCTATAGTCTAGTCTATAGTCTAGTCTATAGTCTAGTCTATAGTCTAGTCTATAGTCTAGTCTATAGTCTAGTCTATAGTCTAGTCTATAGTCTAGTCTATAGTCTAGTCTATAGTCTAGTCTATAGTCTAGTCTATAGTCTAGTCTATAGTCTAGTCTATAGTCTAGTCTATAGTCTAGTCTATAGTCTAGTCTATAGTCTAGTCTATAGTCTAGTCTATAGTCTAGTCTATAGTCTAGTCTATAGTCTAGTCTATAGTCTAGTCTATAGTCTAGTCTATAGTCTAGTCTATAGTCTAGTCTATAGTCTAGTCTATAGTCTAGTCTAGTCTATAGTCTAGTCTATAGTCTAGTCTATAGTCTAGTCTATAGTCTAGTCTATAGTCTAGTCTATAGTCTAGTCTATAGTCTAGTCTATAGTCTAGTCTATAGTCTAGTCTATAGTCTAGTCTATAGTCTAGTCTATAGTCTAGTCTATAGTCTAGTCTATAGTCTAGTCTATAGTCTAGTCTATAGTCTAGTCTATAGTCTAGTCTATAGTCTAGTCTATAGTCTAGTCTATAGTCTAGTCTATAGTCTAGTCTATAGTCTAGTCTATAGTCTAGTCTATAGTCTAGTCTATAGTCTAGTCTATAGTCTAGTCTATAGTCTAGTCTATAGTCTAGTCTATAGTCTAGTCTATAGTCTAGTCTATAGTCTAGTCTATAGTCTAGTCTATAGTCTAGTCTATAGTCTAGTCTATAGTCTAGTCTATAGTCTAGTCTATAGTCTAGTCTATAGTCTAGTCTATAGTCTAGTCTATAGTCTAGTCTATAGTCTAGTCTATAGTCTAGTCTATAGTCTAGTCTATAGTCTAGTCTATAGTCTAGTCTATAGTCTAGTCTATAGTCTAGTCTATAGTCAAGTCTATAGTCTAGTCTATAGTCTAGTCTAGTCTAGTCTATAGTAGTCTAGTCTAGTCTATAGTCTAGTCTATAGTCTAGTCTATAGTCTAGTCTATAGTCTAGTCTATAGTCTAGTCTATAGTCTAGTCTATAGTCTAGTCTATAGTCTAGTCTATAGTCTAGTCTATAGTCTAGTCTATAGTCTAGTCTATAGTCTAGTCTATAGCCTAGTCTATAGCCTAGTCTATAGTCTAGTCTATAGTCTAGTCTAGTCTATAGTCTAGTCTATAGTCTAGTCTATAGTCTAGTCTATAGTCTAGTCTATAGTCTAGTCTATAGTCTAGTCTAGTCTATAGTCTAGTCTATAGTCTAGTCTATAGTCTTGTCTATAGTCTTGTCTATAGTCTAGTCTATAGTCTAGTCTATAGTCTAGTCTATAGTCTAGTCTATAGTCTAGTCTATAGTCTAGTCTATAGTCTAGTCTATAGTCTAGTCTATAGTCTAGTCTATAGTCTAGTCTATAGTCTAGTCTATAGTTTAGTCTATAGTCTAGTCTATAGTCTAGTCTATAGTCTAGTCTATAGTCTAGTCTACAGTCTAGTCGATAGTCCAGTCTATAGTCTAGTCCATAGTCTAGTCTATAGTCTAGTCGATAGTCTAGTCCATAGTCTAGTCTATAGTCGAGATTACATTAACACATAACTTGAGCAAATTTGGCAACATTTGTAACATCATTGAAATTGGTTTTGAACACGTTTCCTGCTCGTAACATGTTTAAGATTTTACACTCTCATATGTGGAAAAAACTTTACCACTTATTAAAATCAAAACCTTACAAATTTAACAGCAAATTTCGCAAAAACAAAAAACGTGGGTGCACAAAAATATATTTCATAAATTTCAAACTAAAAATAAAAGCAAAAAACCGGGAAAACTTTTTTTAAAACTTCTGGCTAAAATGTAAATTATAAGACACAAACAGACGCCTACTGAAGTCAAACATTTTATGAAAATTAACAAAAACAGAAAAAGAAATTCTTCAAAGGAAAAACTAACTTAAACAGGAGATACACACTGATAGACAATTGGACGGACGGAGAGAAAGACAGACACAACTTCATTTGCCTTAAATTATTTGTCTTTTAACACTAAATTGTTGATTAAGTATCAAACCGAAGAAACAGCAACAACAAGTGCAACATCATCATGCCTCATGACAAAGGTCTAGGAGATGTAATTTTTCTATTTATTTTTTTCTTTTGTGCATTTGCTAATGCAACATTTAGCTGCAAGTGCACAAATATTAGTTAGACACACACATGGAGAAATATTTATGTGTCTCTTTATTTTTATTCAAAAGTTTAAAATACAGATATTTTCTTGTGTGTTTTTTTTTTTTTTTTTTTTTTTTTTTTTTTTAATTTTCATCTTTTAGAGGAGTTGCTGACTGGATGGTATTTTCTTCTATACATTTTGTTTGTTTATGTGGCGCGACATTATGATGCAATTCATTGCAAATTGTTGTTTTAGATTTTTTTGTTGCATAAAGAAACAGCAGCAAGAAAATATTAAACTACCAAAAACGGAAAAGATCATTTAATGCGATGATATATATGTTTAGATGTTTGCTTTATATGCATATATTTTTAGTTGAATTAAAGTCTAAATAAAGAACTTTGTGTCTTTTGAGAAGACCAGTTGTGAGGAAAACGAACAGGCTAGACTACACTATAGACTAGACTATAGAATAGACTATAGACTAGAACATAGACTACACTATAGACTAGCCTATACTCTAGACTATTGACTAGACTATAGACTAGACTATAGACTAGACTATAGACCAGACTATAGACTAGACTATAGACTAGACTATAGACTAGACTATATAGACTAGACTATAGACTAGACTGTAGACTAGACTATAGACTAGACTATAGACTATAGACTAGACTAGACTATAGACTAGACTATAGACTAGACTATAGACTAGACTATAGACTAGACTATAGACTAGACTATAGACTAGACTATAGAGTAGACTATAGACTAGACTATAGACTATACTATAGACTAGACTATAGACTAGACTATAGAGTAGACTATAGACTAGACTATAGACTAGACTATAGACTAGACTATAGACTAGACTATAGACTAGACTATAGACTAGACTATAGACTAGACTATAGACTAGACTATAGACTAGACTATAGACTAGACTATAGATTAGACGATAGACTAGACTATAGACTAGACTATAGACTAGACTATAGATTAGACGATATACTAGACTATAGACTAGCCTATAGACTAGACTATAGACTAGACTATAGACTAGACTATAGACTAGACTAGATAGACTAGACTATAGACTAGACTATAGACTAGACTATAGACTAGACTATAGACTAGACTATAGACTAGACTATAGACTAGACTATAGACTAGACTATAGACTAGACTATAGACTAGACTATAGACTAGACTATAGACTAGACTATAGACTAGACTATAGACTAGACTATAGACTAGACTATAGACTAGACTATAGACTAGACTATAGACTAGACTATAGACTAGACTATAGACTAGACTATAGACTAGACTATAGACTAGACTATAGACTAGACTATAGACTAGACTATAGACTAGACTATAGACTAGACTATAGACTAGACTAGACTAGACTATAGACTAGACTATAGACTAGACTATAGACTAGACTATAGACTAGACTATAGACTAGACTATAGACTAGACTATAGACTAGACTATAGACTAGACTATAGACTAGACTATAGACTAGACTATAGACTAGACTATAGACTAGACTATAGACTAGACTATAGACTAGACTATAGACTAGACTATAGACTAGACTATAGACTAGACTATAGACTAGACTATAGACTAGACTATAGACTAGACTATAGACTAGACTATAGACTAGACTATAGACTAGACTATAGACTAGACTATAGACTAGACTATAGACTAGACTATAGACTAGACTATAGACTAGACTATAGACTAGACTATAGACTAGACTATAGACTAGACTATAGACTAGACTATAGACTAGACTATAGACTAGACTATAGACTAGACTATAGACTAGACTATAGACTAGACTATAGACTAGACTATAGACTAGACTATAGACTAGACTATAGACTAGATAAGACTAGACTATAGACTAGACTATAGACTAGACTATAGACTAGACTATAGACTAGACTATAGACTAGACTATAGACTAGACTATAGACTAGACTATAGACTAGACTATAGACTAGACTATAGACTAGACTATAGACTAGACTATAGACTAGACTATAGACTAGACTATAGACTAGACTATAGACTAGACTATAGACTAGACTATAGACTAGACTATAGACTAGACTATAGACTAGACTATAGACTAGACTATAGACTAGACTATAGACTAGACTATAGACTAGACTATAGACTAGACTATAGATAGACTAGACTATATATAGACTATAGACTAGAGTAGACTATAGACTAGACTATAGACTAGACTATAGACTAGACTATAGACTAGACTATAGACTAGACTATAGACTAGACTATAGACTAGACTATAGACTAGACTATAGACTAGACTATAGACTAGACTATAGACTAGACTATAGACTAGACTATAGACTAGACTATAGACTAGACTATAGACTTGACTATAGAGTAGACTATAGACTTGACAATAGAGTAGACTATAAACTAGACTAGATTAGTTTAATCTATAAACTAAAATTTATAAATATGAATATACAAATTAATAGAAACATAAATCACAATGTTGCTGGCAACATGTTGCTTAAACGAATTATAATCAGAAGGCTGGATTTTCTTATATTTTTAAGACATTTCACACTAAAACACTGAATAGGTCTCTGGTCTCTCTAATTCTATATGATTTTAGTTGGCTACCCAATGAAAAAAAAAAAATCCTAACAGATTAATTTTATAACCAATGAATTTCTGGCTGTTGTTGACTTTTCTGCTGCCAGCCTCTAGCAGGAGACACTACATAAAAATCTTTTAAAATATGTATAAAATACTTCAAGTTTCTTGTTATTTCTGGCCATATCTTTACTTAAAGTATTTTTTCATTACAATTTTCCAAAACACAAAAAAAAATTGTTTAGACAGGCGTTTATGTTTTTTGCACTTTTCATGATAAAAATGCTAAAGATAAAAAATTAATTGTAAATTATGAGTATCACAAAAAAGGTTAATCATGGTAGGTTTTTCTTTTGTTATTTCTCAACTAAAAAAATCAATATTTAGACATGAATTTATTGTAAAAACATGTTTTTGTATAAATTTTGAAAAATGCTTTTTTTTTTTTTTAATATGTAGTATTTAAATATAAACGAACTTTGCCTCAAATTTTTTTGTTTAAAATTGCATGTTGATATTTTAAAAAAGATAACGGGCAACTGCTATATTAAGAGTTTTTCATTTTGGCCACATGTTCTTTATTGAACAAGAGGTGTGAGCATTTAATAGATGGTAATGAGTCTTATATAGATAAAATGTTAATTGAAAAATCTTTGAATAATTGAATTTTCGTTTTTTTTTCGTATACAGGTTGTTAAAGCAATATTGATGCCCTTTGGGAGGTTTTAGTTAAAAACATAGATAATTTAATAATTTTGTTAATACCGGCAACATTTTACCAATGTTTTCTACTTTTGCAACATGTTCTTTAGATGAATATATTACATGTTTATGACCATATGTTGCTGAAACCATTTCATTCTTTCGCATAGTAACATGTTGCTAGTTTAAAAATAACTGTCGATAATCCTGCCTAGTGTTCAAAAACATATCGTTCATTATTATTATACATTTCATTGATAATAATGAAATGTATTGCAACATGTTGCCATTCTATTGAACACATAAAAATTTACAATTAAATAATATTTAAAAGGATTCTTAAATCAAAATAAGATTTAAAAATGTTGACCTTAGTTGAGGACCAATAACTTTCTTTTGATTAAAGTGATTAAAATAGTATATAGCAGCATATTGCTAACATTACAGGCACTTTTAAAGAAAATCGACATAGTTTTCTCCCAGAAAAAGTGAAAACATATCTTTTTATAGAAAGACTGCCTTCAAAAACCAATATTAAAGTTAACAATGGTTTACTACACATTTTTTCCTTATAAAAACAAGTTTTAGTAACCATTGTTACCTTAGTAATCGTTTTTGCATAAGGCAGATAGTGTTTAGCAATATGTTGTTAAACTTAAAAATGCTGTCAACATGTTGCAAAGCAATTTGTATAGTTTTTTTTATTGGAAAAATCTCATCAATTTTATGTTAAGTAAATTAGTTTATTTCTCCTTCATTCTCATAAAAATTGTGTCAAACAACATGTTGTCAAGCTTTAGTAAACAGTCAACATGTTGCCAAGTGCTTGGAAAGAAAGCTAGTTTAGTATTCTAATAAGAATAGTGTTTATCAACATATTGCCAAAATTAATTATTTAATCTTTACGTTAATTCCGATAGAACTATTCGTGATCAACATGTTTCTCAAACTCATTAAAGTAAAACATTGTTAGTTTTCTCTGCAATAATGTTGTCAACATGTTGCAAAACAATTTGTATAGTTTTCTCATTGATAATATCTATAGCAACATGTCATAAACTTTGTGTTAAGTAAATACGTTTATATTTCTTTCATTCACAGTGTCAAACATCTTGTCAACCTTAAGTGTACAGTCAACATGTTGCATAGTACTTCGAAAGAATGGTAGTTTAGTTTTCTTATTAGAATGGCCTTTATCAAAATATTGTCAAAATTAATTGAACTTTTTGTTAATTCCCATAGAAATGATCACGACCAACATGTTGTTAAACACATGTTAATTTTCTCTTTGAAATAATGTTGCCAAGCAATTTGTGTAGTTTTCTCATTGAAAATATCTTAAGTAAGTTAGTTTATTTTTCTTCAGTTCTAATAAAAACAGTATAAAGAAACATATTGTCAACTTTAAGTCTACAGTCAACATGTTTCCAAGTACTTCGAAAGATATGTAGTCATGTTTTCTTATAAGAAAGTTGTTTATCAACATATTGTTAAAATTAATTTAACTTTTTGTTAATTCCCATAAAAATAATCACAACCAACATGTTGTTAAACACATTTAGGGAAAACTGTGTTAATTTTCTCTTTGAAATAAAAATTGAAAAAATCTATAGCAAAATGTTCTAAACTTTAAGTTAAGTAAACTAGTTTATTTTTCTTCAGTTCTCAAATAAACAGTGTCAAGCAACATGTTGCCAACCTTAGGTCTACACTCAACATGTTGCCAAGTACTTGAAAATAATGTAAAATTGGTTTTCCTATAAAAATATGGTTTACCAACATTAAATGAGTTATAAACTAGTTGTTAAAAACTGAATTTTTTAACTTTTTTTAAATTTCCATAGAAATGTTTACAACCAACATGTTGCTAAACATTTCAAAGGAAAACTGTATTAGTTTTCTCATTGATTTTATGTTGCCAATATAAATTTTTTGTTTTTTTTAAGATTATTTGAAATTTGCAAACTCTATTTCTTATCACTTAGACTTACTTATATTATAAATATATGTACCATTAATAGTGGACTTACCTGAAAAAGAAGAAAAAAATAAATTATTAATAATTATGAAAATATATTTTGAAATAAATCTTTAATAAAGTACAAATTTATACATAAACAAATAAGAAGGAATGACGGACATCGCTGTCTATAAGGATGAAGAATATCTGTAAATACTTTATAGGATTGGAAAATTATATTGCAGAAATTACAAACAGTACGACAAACTTCTATATACGGTTCTTACCAAGTTGAAGGCTATAATAACCATAACTATTTAAGGACCATTTCTTTGCCATTTAAACATTAATAAATTAAAAGATTTTTCGATTTATGTTCAAATAGTATATTATTTAAAATTTACATTGAATTTTTATCAGGGGGAATCTAACAAATCGTGTTAAAACGCCACAAAATCTTGAGTCCGAAGGACCATTTTTCTTTAAATACAATATTTTTTAAAAAATGTGATCAAAATTAAAAGCATTAAATTATTCTTTAAAAATTTAAAGCTCGAAGGACCATTTCTTAGAACATAGCACTATTAGGGAAGTACAAATAGATTCTCTTTATATTAAGGTTCTTATAAGGAATAATACTAAATATACCAAAAAATCAAACAAAGTTTTTTAAAAAGCCCTAAAATAATGGGTATGAAGGACCATTTAATGCAAATTTTCTCTTTATGCTTTAAAGAAAACTACTTTCAACAAAGAAAGAAAAATCAAAGAAGATTAAAGGCAAAGTCCCCTTTTAAAAAGGTTTTCTCAGGTTTTTATTATACAACTTCAATTTGTAATTTGAATCCAGAATTGCTTTGAAAAAGTAAGAATTTTTAAAATTTCTTTTGTAATACAACAGAAAAAAAAAGAGGAAACAAACAGCATTAAGGATTTCTACTCAAACACAGACATATTGGTATTATTTGTCTACAATTTCCTAAGAACAACAGAAAATTGCAACTGAATCCTAAAAGTAGTTCTAATAGTTGAAGTAGTGAAGATGCAGCAGGAAACAGAAAAAGTAGTTGAAAGTGTCGTGTTGAAAATTGTACGAACAATATTTGGAGTGTGTGTGTGTGTGTCTGCACGCAGAGAAAAAACATGGTTCAAAATGGTTACTGCAACTGTCCCATGTTTACTGTAACAATATATTGTTTTCAAAAACATATAATTGTTATTTTAATTAGATTTTAACAATATTTAAGTTACTGTAAACATTTTCATGTTCCAGGCAATTATAAATTTGAGTATAATTCACTGAATCATAATTATTTTTACAACAACTAAATACTGATACCAAGGAAAACATATTCTGTTATTAACAACCATTTAAACTTGCAAATAACCATAATCTGTTATGTTATATAACCATTGTATGTTATGTTGTTATAAAAAACCATTATATGTTATGTTGTTATATGTCTGCTGATACATCAACAAATTAATACAACAACAAAACAACTTTTGCTCACAGAGATTACTTTTTCATGTGTGTTTTTTACGCGACAATAAAATGAATAATTCTCATTTGGTTTATAGCATTAAATGTATAAGTATTTCAGTTTGCATAGAATAATGTAGTTATGTTTTTGTGAATCAAATTGAAATTTGCGAAGTGTGCTAAGTATTGTAAGTATGTAATCCTTATATATATATATATATATATATATATATATATATATATATATATATATATATATATATATATATATATTTTTTTTTTTTTTTACTTTTTTTTACTTTTTTTAGAAACTGTAATTTTAGTGTTTCAATAAAATTTATTTTGATTTCGATACATAGTTTTGAACGAAATTTTGAACACATTGGATCATAATATGATCATGTATAACAATATTATTATGATAAATAGAAAAATATTATGATGAAATAATTTTAACGGTATTTAATCATAATATGATATTTTAAATTTGTTACAATAACGATATTATGTTAAGACTACAATCATAATTTTAACCATAATATGTTGCTCTTGGAACATGGTTACCACAACCATGTTTTTTCTCTGCGTGTGTGTTATTAGTAAGATGGTGTTAAAAAAAACCAATACTTTACTTTAGTGATAGTGTTTGTTACAATTTCCTTTTTGTATACATGTATTAAAGACCGAAATGGAGACATAAAGAGTGTGTGTGTGTGTGTGTGAACATGAGGATCAAAGCCTGGCACATAAACCACTTAACGTGTATTTTTGCCACAAAGTTTTTTTCTTCTCCATATTGCTACTTTTCAATGCTTCACCACTTTTAGTCCTTGTATTATTTTTCTTTCATTTTTAACATTTTTATAACGCTGTTTCCTTTGTTGTGGTTGTTTCTTTTTTTTTGTACTTTTCTTTTTATTGCAACAATTCAAAGTTAAATAATATTAAAAGAGTAAAAAGACACAACTAAAATGCAATGCCAACAAAAAAAGAAGTTGAAATTTGTTGCCATATTGCTTTTGTTGTAGGAAAAGTATCCTATGTTTAGCTTTAAATGGAGCAGAAATAAATTTCATGTTATATTATTTTCTAGTTTTAGTTTTATTATATCCTTTTTCTGCTGGATTTCTATTCTATTTGTAGAAATAATATTATCTTACAATAAATGCACATTAATGGCTGGCAAATACAATATTTGAAACGTGGCTAATATCATTGGAAACATTTACTATTGCTAAAATACATACATATATAAAAAATACAGAAACACTTTATTCTTTTGGCAAAAAGACACAAAGTAGAAAAAGAGATTAAGTTATTGTTATTTAATAAATTGTTGGTTATTGAGAAAAGAATTTAAGAATATTATTTTTGTAATAAATCATGTTTAAATAGAAGATAAATTATAAGAAAGCAATAGACTTTGAGTGGCTAGGAAATACTTTTTATTTTTTTTTAATTTTTAATAAAAATTTTACAATGTTTCTTTTTCTTTCAGGAAATTTTTTAAAAATTAAATTTTTATAAGGAAAATTTTCATAAATTTCCTTTTCTATAAGAATTTTTTCAAAATGTTCTTCTATTTAGGTTTTTTTTTTTAAATTAGGTTTTTTTAAAGTAATTTTTAAAATTTTCTTTTTATAAACAAATTTTTAAAATTTTATTTTTTTGCGAAAAATTTCAAAATTTGTCATAGCCTAGTCATAGTCTAGTCATAGTCTAGTCATAGTCTAGTCATAGTCTAGTCATAGTCTAGTCATAGTCTAGTCATAGTCTAGTCATAGTCTAGTCATAGTCTAGTCATAGTCTAGTCATAGTCTAGTCATAGTCTAGTCATAGTCTAGTCATAGTCTAGTCATAGTCTAGTCATAGTCTAGTCATAGTCTAGTCATAGTCTAGTCATAGTCTAGTCATAGTCTAGTCATAGTCTAGTCATAGTCTAGTCATAGTCTAGTCATAGTCCAGTCATAGTCTAGTCATAGTCTAGTCATAGTCTAGTCATATTCTAGCATAGTCTAGTCATAGTCTAGTCATAGTCTAGTCATAGTCTAGTCATAGTCTAGTCATAGTCTAGTCATAGTCTAGTCATAGTCTAGTCATAGTCTAGTCATAGTCTAGTCATAGTCTAGTCATAGTCTAGTCATAGTCTAGTCATAGTCTAGTCATAGTCTAGTCATAGTCTAGTCTAGTCATAGTCTAGTCATAGTCTAGTCATAGTCTAGTCATAGTCTAGTCATAGTCTAGTCATAGTCTAGTCATAGTCTAGTCATAGTCTAGTCATAGTCTAGTCATAGTCTAGTCATAGTCTAGTCATAGTCTAGTCATAGTCTAGTCATAGTCTAGTCATAGTCTAGTCATAGTCTAGTCATAGTCTAGTCATAGTCTAGTCATAGTCTAGTCATAGTCTAGTCATAGTCTAGTCATAGTCTAGTCATAGTCTAGTCATAGTCTAGTCATAGTCTAGTCATAGTCTAGTCATAGTCTAGTCATAGTCTAGTCATAGTCTAGTCATAGTCTAGTCATAGTCTAGTCATAGTCTAGTCATAGTCTAGTCATAGTCTAGTCATAGTCTAGACATAGTCTAGACATAGTCTAGTCATAGTCTAGTCATAGTAAAGCCATAGAAATTTTCTTCAATTTCTCCATTTCCACTTCCATTTCTCATTCTGATTTCAATAAATATCCTTCCGAATTTCATTCCCTATTTAGCATTTGGTTTGCATTTGTTAACACATTAAACTCCCTTATCATGTTTTTTGTCAGTAAGAATTTTTTTCCAAATTCAAGAAAAAACAGTGAAATGTTTGTAAACTTTATTATAGCATGTTTTCACTTGCATTTGTCTAAATGTCCAAATAATTTCGAAAGTTTTATTGTTTGTTATTTTGGCTGACTGAGAAAAAAAAACTGAATCTTAAGAATAAGAAAAATCTTAAACTTTTGCTTACAACATTTTAAAGAAACTTTTTAAACAGTTTAAATGAAAAGTTTTCGAACACTTTATACTTAGAAATATCGATATATGTATGTATGTATGTATAATTGCCATCGAAAATTAACTGTCTGCCTACTTTTTCAAAACACTGTTTGAGGCTATGGGAAAAAATGAATTGTGGAAAAAACTTTTATATTTCTGTTTGGCCAAATGTTCATATGTATTTTTTTGTGTTTTTTTACAATACTTATACATTAGAATATTTCTGTAAGTATTTCGTAAAACATCTATTGTGTTCTGCTATATCCCTTTGCCCCCAAAGCAAAAACACAACTTATAACTAAAACTATTTAAACATAAAACAGAACAAATAGTCAAACAAACAAATTTTAGTATATTTAAGAAAAAGTGGCTTGCTTAAGAAAATTCTATAAGATTGCAGAAAGCCAACAAACAAATAAACTCTGCTGTCGATAAAAAAAGAAAATGAAATTTCCTCCTCCTTTTTTAAAAACCAAACAAAAAGGAATTCTTAAGAAATCTTCGAAAGCAAAAGAAAAGTGCCCAAAGTGTTTATCTTTTTATTTGATTTCACATAAATGTATTTTGAAATCTTTTTTTCTTTTTACAGGAATATTTTAGCCAATCCAAAACTAAAAGAGAGCAAAAACAAGTGTTATTTGTATATTATATGGCAGTATAATAGCTGGCAAAGCAAATTTCAATACAATTGCTAAATAATACTATTATTATTATTATCATTGTTAGTGTATTTATTTGTTTGTGGTTATTTATTTAAACCAATCATGTAAATATTTGTTTCATTTGGGAAAAAGTTTTGACCATAATGACAATATAATTTTATAAATATACCAATAGTATGGTAATTGTTACTATTAGCTAGAACTAAATGATTTTAAATGTTAAATTTTTATATAAATATGTTAATTTAATAATAAAAACAATTTCACATACAAAAACATGTCCAAAACAAATCCTTTGGCAGTTTATAAACAAAATTGTTTAAATGTTTTATAAAAACACAATGACAGCTGCTGCTGTTGCTATAGCTAGATGTCATAGAATGCTAAATGAATTGAACATTTATAAAATGAGTCTACAAAACAATCTATTGATTTCCCCCGTGTGTTTTATATTTTCAATTTTTTTTTGCTGTTCACACTCTATAAAAGCAAATACATACATACATATGTATGTATGTATGCATGCATACCGAAGTAGGGGAAAACTAATACAAGTGTTGCAATTAAAAGCCACAGTATAATGGCAGAGACACTTGTAAAGAGACTTTACAATATTTACTATAGAATTTAATGGAAAAAATAAGTGTTTATTTAGAATTAACAGGTCCAAAGGGTGATTTAAATATTTGAAACTGAATATGCAATTATGACTATTAAATGACTAGACTATGACTAGACTGACTAGACTATGACTAGACTATGACTAGACTATGACTAGACTATGACTAGACTATGACTAGACTATGACTAGACTATGACTAGACTATGACTAGACTATGACTAGACTATGACTAGACTATGACTAGACTATGACTAGACTATGACTAGACTATGACTAGACTATGACTAGACTATGACTAGACTATGACTAGACTATGACTAGACTATGACTAGACTATGACTAGACTATGACTAGACTATGACTAGACTATGACTAGACTATGACTAGACTATGACTAGACTATGACTAGACTATGACTAGACTATGACTAGACTATGACTAGACTATGACTAGACTATGACTAGACTATGACTAGACTATGACTAGACTATGACTAGACTATGACTAGACTATGACTAGACTATGACTAGACTATGACTAGACTATGACTAGACTATGACTAGACTATGACTAGACTATGACTAGACTATGACTAGACTATGACTAGACTATGACTAGACTATGACTAGACTATGACTAGACTATGACTAGACTATGACTAGACTATGACTAGACTATGACTAGACTATGACTAGACTATGACTAGACTATGACTAGACTATGACTAGACTATGACTAGACTATGACTAGACTATGACTAGACTATGACTAGACTATGACTAGACTATGACTAGACTATGACTAGACTATGACTAGACTATGACTATAGTGTAGTGCATAGTCTAGTGTATAGTCTAGTGTATAGTCTAGTGCATAGTCTAGTGTATAGTCTAGTGTATAGTCTAGTGCATAGTCTAGTGTATAGTCTAGTGTATAGTCTAGTGTATAGTCTAGTGTATAGTCTAGTGTATAGTCTAGTGTATAGTCTAGTCTATAGTCTAGTCTATAGTCTAGTATATAGTCTAGTCTATAGTCTAGTCTATAGTCTAGTCTATAGTCTAGTCTATAGTCTAGTCTATAGTCTAGTCTATAGTCTAGTCTATAGTCTAGTCTATAGTCTAGTCTATAGTCTAGTCTATAGTCTAGTCTATAGTCTAGTCTATAGTCTAGTCTATAGTCTAGCCTATAGTCTAGTCTATAGTCTAGTCTATAGTCTAGTCTATAGTCTAGTCTATAGTCTAGTCTATAGTCTAGTCTATAGTCTAGTCTATAGTCTAGTCTATAGTCTAGTCTATAGTCTAGTCTATAGTCTAGTCTATAGTCTAGTCAATAGTCTAGTCAATAGTCTAGTCTATAGTCTAGTCTAGTCTATAGTCTAGTCTATAGTCTAGTCTATAGTCTAGTCTATAGTCTAGATTATAGTCTAGTCTATAATCTAGTCTATAGTCTAGTCTATAGTCTAGTCTATAGTCTAGTCTATAGTCTAGTCTATAGTATAGACTATAGTCTAGTCTATAGTCTAGACTATAGTCTAGACTATAGTCTAGTCTATATCTATATCTAGGCTACATAGTATGGGTCCCAGTAGATTCATTGTTAATTTAATATCCATAGTCATAGTCTTAAATTTTCTTCCTTTAAACTTTTTTATTTTTCTCTTTCCTTCTGACCTTTTTTTCAAGCACAAACCACAATTTCTGCATTTAGGTCTGCTATTTAAATGAATAGCTTGCTATTTTTTCAGCATTTTAGTTACTTTATTTTAATTATCGTTGAATATTTTTGTACACTAGCAACAATTAACAACTAAAATCCGTAATAGTGGTTACCAAACATTAAACTTCAACTAATGTTTTTTTTTTTTTTAATTGGGAAAGGATTTTTCCAAAACAAAAGCTTAAAAAATTGAAAATGTTCACAAAACTGAAACAAATCCTGATAAATATAAAGTTCAGAAAATAGCAATGAATACAATTGTGTGGCAACTGATGAAAAGGATACGTTTTTAAATGAATCTAAGAAGAGTTATAGAGAGAGAGGGAAGTAAGGGATGTATATTCTAGAGAAGAGTTTTGGTTAGCAGTACATTAGAGGAAACCACAAATGAAATGTTAAATGGGTTGAAAAGTAAAATTAAAATGAGGATTTTTTTTTGCCATGGCAAACGAACTCCTTTCAATAGTAATAAAAAACTATTTGGAATTTTTTTGTTAAACATTTTTTTTATGTTTTCACTTAATAAACTCAGGCATTTTTACAGATATTAAAAAATAACCACAAAAAAAAAAAAAAAAATATTTTATATAAAAATCAGAATAAAAATATTTAGGAAATGAAATTAAATGGAATTTTGTTATTTAATATGTAAATAGAGAGAAATAAGTTAGAAATTTATTACTAGCAAAATGATGAATCTAGTAAATACTCATAACAATTAGTTTTTGTTTTATTAACTTTTTAACTTTGTTGTTTTTATAAAGATATTTACTTATGTTATTTGCTTTATGGCTGTTTTTTACTTAAATTAATTAAAATTTCATATTATTGACACTACTTGCTTATTTTACTTCCTCTATAGTTAGTTGTTCTGGCAACAAGCCCCTGCACATATGCTGTAATTTTTCTTCTTTTTTTACTCAGATTTATTAAAAAGTTTCTGTTTTTTCTTATAGTTGCCTGTTTAAACATCATCATATTGCGTTTTCAATAAATATATTTTCACAATTTTCCTTTTTTTTAATTTTTCCTTCTGGTTGTTTTTATGGTTTTAAAAAGTCATTTTTCCAACGAGTATTCCAAGGTTTTTATTTTTCTCACATTTTTTCCTTCATAACGTAAGGTATGAAGACTTACACAAGCATATTGGTAATAATGAGAGGGATTGAAGAAGAGAACAGAAAGTAAAGGAAACGGAAATGTGTTTCTATTTAGAGATTCTCATTAAGGAAATACTTGGTTCAATGGTTGGCTGGTTATTAAAACGAAATAAATCGATTTAAGTACTTCGACATTAATTGTTATTTTTCCCTTTTTTATGCTTGTGTACCTGATATTGAAAAAATGGTTAGAGGCAATAAGGGGTTAACAATGCTATAACCTTAATCATTACTCATATTAAGAAAGTAAAGAAAAATGGAAATATCTCAGAAATTTAAAAACTGTTTTTAAATCATGGCATTTTATAAAACAATATTCTTAAGAAGTCTCAACAATTGTTTTTAAATTTTCCAAGAAAATTACTACATTCTCTCCTTCGAGACCTCTATATATTGTCGTTAAGTTGTTGCAACTTGCCAGCTTTGACCCTCATTCTTTGTCTTTATTAAAACACTAAAATAAACTAAAAGACAATATAACCTCCTTTTCTTTTCCTATAAAAATACACCACAGAAAACCAACACCCCAGGCTTTAGTTTTTGCAAACCTTTTCTTTCTACAAAAAAGTGGGTGGCGGTAAAAATCGTTTGTTTATTGGCATGAATAAGTAAAATACATTTTAGCACCATGTCTACTGCAACAATTTTTAGCGGCAAATACTTCATAATGTTGCAAACAAGCAGCGACCACTATGGTTAATATAATTATTATATTATGGTATTTATACGATAATGATCATTACTATCGGTCATCTAACACAGGACCTTTTAATGCCACAAATGCATTATGGATGCAGTTAGTAGGGAAGGGTTAGTGTGTGTCTGTGTGCTAGTATTGTAGAGTATTTTCTTTATTGCCTGTGTGGCAGCAAATCATTTGAACTTTGATCTTGATCTAATGGTCAAAACAACTTGTTGTAATGCAGGGACTATTTATTTCAAATGGTTGGTAATAAATACATAAGGGGGATTTTAAACGAAAACGATAATACCAGACTAGACTATAGATTAAACTAGAGACTAGACTATGGACTAGACTATAGACTAGGCTATAGACTAGAATATAGACTAGACTATAGACGAGAATATAGACTTGACTATAGACTAGACTATAGACTAGACTATAGACTTGACTATAGACTTGACTATAGACTAGACTATAGACTAGACTATAGACTAGACTATAGACTAGACTATAGACTAGATTATAGACTAGACTATAGACTAGACTATAGACTAGACTAAAGACTAGACTAGACTATAGACTAGACTATAGACTAGACTATAGACTAGACTATAGACTAGACTATAGACTAGACTATAGACTAGACTATAGACTAGACTATAGACTAGACTATAGACTAGACTATAGACTAGACTATAGACTAGACTATAGACTAGACTATAGACTAGACTAGACTATAGACTAGACTATAGACTAGACTAGACTACTAGACTATAGACAACTATAGACTAGACTATAGACTAGACTATTGACTAGACTGTAGACTAGACTATAGACTAGACTATAGACTAGACTATAGACTAGACTATAGACTAGACTATAGCCTAGACTATAGACTAGAACTATAGACCTAGACTATAGACTTAGACTATAGACTAGACTATAGACTAGACTAATAGACTAGACTATAGACTTAGACTATGGACTAGACTATAGACTAGACTATAGACTAGAACTATGAGACTAGACTATAGACTAGACTATAGACAGAACTATAGACGAACTAAGACTAGATAGAGACTAATATAGACGAGACTATAGACTAGACTATTAGACGAGACCTATAGACTAGACTATAGACTAGACTATAGACGTAGAACTATAGACTACAGACCATAAGACGAGACCTATAGACGAGACATAGGACTGACTATAGACCATAGACTATATAGACTAGACTATAGACTAGACTATAGACTAGACTATAGACTAGACTATAGACTAGACTATAGACTAGACTATAGACTAGACTATAGACTAGACTATAGACTAGACTATAGACTAGACTATAGACTAGACTATAGACTAGACTATAGACTAGACTATAGACTAGACTATAGACTAGACTATAGACTAGACTATAGACTAGACTATAGACTAGACTATAGACTAGACTATAGACTAGACTATAGACTAGACTATAGACTAGACTATAGACTAGACTATAGACTAGACTATAGACTAGACTATAGACTAGACTATAGACTAGACTATAGACTAGACTATAGACTAGACTATAGACTAGACTATAGACTAGACTATAGACTAGACTATAGACTAGACTATAGACTAGACTATAGACTAGACTATAGACTAGACTATAGACTAGACTATAGACTAGACTATAGACTAGACTATAGACTAGACTATAGACTAGACTATAGACTAGACTAGACTAGACTAGACTATAGACTAGACTATAGACTAGACTATAGACTAGACTATAGACTAGACTATAGACTAGACTATAGACTAGACTATAGACTAGACTATAGACTAGACTATAGACTAGACTATAGACTAGACTATAGACTAGACTATAGACTAGACTATAGACTAGACTATAGACTAGACTATAGACTAGACTATAGACTAGACTATAGACTAGACTATAGACTAGACTATAGACTAGACTATAGACTAGACTATAGACTAGACTATAGACTAGACTATAGACTAGATAGACTAGACTATAGACTAGACTATAGACTAGACTATAGACTAGACTATAGACTAGACTATAGACTAGACTATAGACTAGACTATAGACTAGACTATAGACTAGACTATAGACTAGACTATAGACTAGACTATAGACTAGACTATAGACTAGACTATAGACTAGACTACAGACTATAGACTAGACTATAGACTAGACTATAGACTAGACTATAGACTAGACTATAGACTAGACTATAGACTAGACTAGACTATAGACTAGACTATAGACTAGACTATAGACTAGACTATAGACTAGACTAGACTAGACTATAGACTAGACTATAGACTAGACTATAGACTAGACTATAGACTAGACTATAGACTAGACTATAGACTAGACTATAGACTAGACTATAAACTGGACTATAGACTAGAATATAGACTAGACTATAGATTAGACTATAGACTAGACTATAGAGTAGACTATAGACTAGACTATAGACTAGAATATAGACTAGAATATAGACTAGACTATAGACTAGAATATAGACTAGACTATAGATTAGACTATATACTAGACTATAGATTAGACTATAGACTAGACTATAGACTACACTGTAGACTAGACTATAGACTAGATTATAAACTAGACTATAGACTAGACTACAGACTAGACTGTAGAGAAGACTATAGACTAGACCATAAAATAGACTAGACGGTGTACTAGACCATAGACCAGACTGTAGATTGTGACTACAGAATAACTAAGCAACGTTTATACTTCCTTGGTTTTAGGCTACAGTTTATAATATGACCACAATTTCTACAACCACAGCCATTATATATTAATTTTTAGGAAAACAATTTTCATTTCAACCCTAAAATAGTCAACATTTTGCAAAGAATCTTTCTTCTGCAAACTTATTACAAAACTTTACTAAAGGTTTTCGTTATTTTGCCGAAGAAAATATATTCTGATGAAAAATAGTTGACTCTTTTTATGGAAGTTTGTGCTGTTAATAAAATAAATGAATGAATGCTGGAAAAACTATAAATTTTTTTTTGTTAAACTGGAAAAACTATAAATTTTTTTTTGTTAAACTGTTTTGTGGAGAAATTTTATGTTGCGTAAGTTAAAAGATCATTGAAACTATAAGTTGAGTATTATTTTCAGATTGCTCTTGTTTTGTTTTTCTAAAAGAGAAAAAGAAAAATATATTTTTGTCCTTTTTTTCGCTTCGCAATTTTAATGTAATAATAGAACTTTATGACTCAAAGTTTTTCAAAAGAAATATGTTGAGCAGTAACAAAAAAAATTATGAAAAAATAACTTTGTTGGAAATATACCCATTTTATTTAAGAAATTTAAGAGAAACATAAAAATAGAAAAAACACAGTATAAATGAATAAAATATAGAATTTCATAAACTCCTAAAAGTATGCTTCAAAAAGTAAACTTCATTATAACTACAGTAAGTATGTAATAAATCTGCATTAAATTGAGAGCACATTTATATGTGCTTATGTTCATTTTAATGTTAAAGCATACTTTAAGGGTTATTTATCAACATGTTCATATTTTTCATTAAATAATAAATTTATTTGTGAATACAACACTTAATTAAACTTGACCAATTACCGGGTTAATTTTTTATATTGCAAAATTAAAAGGCAAATTATTTATAAATCGAGATGACAGCGTGAAAAAAGAGTTGACCATTAATTTTACAAAAAAAGATTTTATGCGGTTTTAACTGTTGATTACTTTACTCCGGTAGTTTGCCACTATTCATGCACTGCTCTCGCAATGACACAAACGCTTTGGTTATTTATATTGGAAAAAAGCAGGAGACCAACGAAAAAAGGTAAATATGAGCAACAAATTGAAAAATTGTGCAAATAATTTTTCATTGTAAAATAATATGAAAGGCGACGCACGTTTCCATTTCATTGTTTTTTTATTATGATTTTTTCTGTTTTCTTTGTTTTTGTTTTTTTATTATAAAATATTCCAAGCCATGCAAACAAAATGTGTCAATACAATGATTTATAATGGTTTATGCCAATACCGATCAAATGACTTGTGTGCTGTGAATATCATCCATGTTTGCCTGTGTAAATAGTGAAGCGGGTGGTTCTTTCAAAGGAACGGTAGAGGGGAATTTATAGACCTAACACTGAGCACTGGTACACCTTTTTGTACCAGTCGTAGTCTAGTCATAGTCTATAGTGGAGTCTATAGTCTAGTCTATAGTCTAGTCTATAGTCTAGTCTAGTCTGTCTAGTCTATAGTCTAGTCTATAGTCTAGTCTATAGTCTAGTCTATAGTCTAGTCTATAGTCTAGTCTATAGTCTAGTCTATAGTCTAGTCTATAGTCTAGTCTATAGTCTAGTCTATAGTCTAGTCTATAGTCTAGTCTATAGTCTAGTCTATAGTCTAGTCTATAGTCTAGTCTATAGTCTAGTCTATAGTCTAGTCTATAGTCTAGTCTATAGTCTAGTCTATAGTCTAGTCTATAGTCTAGTCTATAGTCTAGTCTATAGTCTAGTCTATAGTCTAGTCTATAGTCTAGTCTATAGTCTAGTCTATAGTCTAGTCTATAGTCTAGTCTAGTCTAGTCTATAGTCTATAGTCTAGTCTATAGTCTAGTCTATAGTCTAGTCTATAGTCTAGTCTATAGTCTAGTCTATAGTCTAGTCTATAGTCTAGTCTATAGTCTAGTCTATAGTCTAGTCTATAGTCTAGTCTATAGTCTAGTCTATAGTCTAGTCTATAGTCTAGTCTATAGTCTAGTCTATAGTCTAGTCTATAGTCTAGTCTATAGTCTAGTCTATAGTCTAGTCTATAGTCTAGTCTATAGTCTAGTCTATAGTCTAGTCTATAGTCTAGTCTATAGTCTAGTCTATAGTCTAGTCTATAGTCTAGTCTATAGTCTAGTCTATAGTCTAGTCTATAGTCTAGTCATAGTCTAGTCATAGTCTAGTCATGGTCTAGTCATAGTCTAGTCATAGTCTAGTCATAGTCTAGTCATAGTCTAGTCATAGTCTAGTCATAGTCTAGTCATAGTCTAGTCATAGTCTAGTCATAGTCTAGTCATAGTCTAGTCATAGTCTAGTCATAGTCTAGTCATAGTCTAGTCATAGTCTAGTCATAGTCATAGTCTAGTCATGGTCTAGTCATAGTCTAGTCATAGTCTAGTCATAGTCTAGTCATAGTCTAGTCATAGTCTAGTCATAGTCTAGTCATAGTCTAGTCATAGTCTAGTCATAGTCTAGTCATAGTCTAGTCATAGTCTAGTCATGGTCTAATCATAGTCTAGTCATAGTCTAGAGAAATTGGTTGCCGTTTTGCCCCTTTAAATTCGTTTATGTTTAGTTTTTTTTTGCAAATATTTATCTCAATCTAACAATTTGCTTACAACTAATTTTCGATTTTCAATTTGTAACATTTTGCCACTATTTAACCATTGAAGGTTTAGACTAACACAAGCTAAATATCTGCTTTCGTTTAAGATTATCGCAAACAAATTGCATTAAAAGTTTTGCTCTTTATAAAACTTATTTTTCCTTCACTTTCAAATACCTTTTCAATGTAGAGTAAATTGTAACAATATATAAGTACAAAAACACAATCTTAATTTCTAGGTACTTGGTAAAAGATTAAACTGCAAAGTATTTTTGATAAATAGAAAAAATAAAAAAAACTAAGTGACTTGCTTTGCAAACTTACCGTCATGTATTCATCTAAACGATGTTTCCAATTGTCAGATTTATCGATTAGATTATTCCATTGCTCTGAAAGTTTAGCAACTTCACGTCTTATACTGCGTGTCAACTCACGACTTTGTTCTTCGGCAGTTAGATAACGTGAATCTGAATCATGGGCTAAAAAAATAAAACAGAAGAATAAAGACAAAAGCAGAAATATTAGAGTGATTTTGAATACAATTTGAAATAAATTTAGACATAAAGTAAGTAGATAAAATTGTAAAGATTGGCACGCTGTCTTTTAGTTTTTAGCTGTTTTTAGTCGTTTTGATTTTTATTTTATGTAGTGAATATGTGATGGCTGTAAGCTGTGCTATATGACAGTTACATTTACAATGTAAAAAGGAAATACATAAATAATAAATTAAGAATACGTTTTTGAGAGGTTGATAGAAAAATTGAAAAATTATTCAATATTAAACAATGATTTTTAAGCTCTAAGGAAATTTATAGTATGTTTTAAGGCTTTGAATTGTTTAAATTTTTAAGTAAATTAACTACCTACTTTAAGGCTGCTGGAATATTTATATGTTTGCCTTAATTATTTCAGTAAAGCATTTTTTTTCTTAAATTTCAAGAAAATCTCTTAAAATTTGTTTTATAGCTTAATTTCAATTTAATGTCTTTTCACTTTTTATTTAAGAAATAAATTTAATTTTCAAGTTTTATTCTTTCTTCATGCTCTAATTCTGCTATTTTATGCAATAAACTTAATATTGTTGCATTTCATTTCTTTTCTTTTCGTTTACACTTTCTCAAATTTATCTTCAAATTCAATTCAATTTTTTCTATATATATACGTTTCCGTTTCAATTCATGTTGATTTTTTTCTTCGAAAATTGTTTTTCCGGTCTTATGTGCAGTTGTGTTGAATAGTGATGAAAGAGAGCTGGAGTATGAAAAAACAATAACAAATATTTAAAATGAAAACTATTGATGTTGAAGACAGAGGAACAGCTTGAAAGAATTGATGACAAATGTGAAAAATTTCTAACATGAAGAAAAGGAAAGTTTTTCCGAAAAACAACAACAACAAACATTTGCAAAATTGATTATTTTAAATCAAACGTTAAATCATCATCACAATTGGAGAAGGAAAAAGAAAGATAGAAAAGTTTTTCGCTTGCTTTAGCTAAAAAATATTTTTCTTAGTTTTTCATTGTTGACAAACTATGAAAATATGCAAATCAAGTTGAAAAAGCATATAAAAATGTTTAGTTTTTAAAGCATACTTTAAGGCAAAAGTAAAAATTTAAATTAAATAGCCTACTTTTAGGAGTGCTATAAACTTAGTTTTATTACTCAAACAGGTATATATTTAACCTTTAGCCACATTTTTCACCTTTTCTCTAACAAACCAACAAAAACCAATTGAAAAAATTATTGTTCAAATAAATTTTCTCTTGCAGCGCGTAAAACGAGTTATTGTATGTGTTTTTTATAACAAACCATATAAATGGTTTTAATATTAAAGTAAATATATAATAAACTATATTTCTTTTTATCGTTTTATCAAAAGAGCAGGCAACAAAAAATAAAACAATATACATACATTCATACATATAAAAAACCATAAAAAGAAAAACATACCAGAGACAAAATAAACAAAAAAGAAAACTTGCAATAAAATGGGGTAAAAATACATAACAAATATAACAAAAATTTTTTGGTTACTACTTGAATTGCAACAATAAATCCCTCGATATTTAACGGTCCTGTTAGAGTATTTGCGCTGCAACAAACACATAAACACGTTTAACAACACACATTTAACTCGGGCCATAATACAGACTATTCAAAATCAATTGGGTAAAGAAAAGCAGTAAACGGAAAATAGCAAATAATATTGCGGAAATGTTGGTTTGTTACTAGCCAAGGATTTTTTAAAGCTGCTTGAGAATTTTCTTTTTAAATTTATTTTAGATTAAATTTGGGTTTAATGATACAACTCTTTAGTCTATTTTTATACCCTTCACCTTCATGGGAAGTTGTATAATTTGCCGACCCAATAAAGTATATGCATGTGTATAATCCGAGTCCTTATAGATAGCAAAGTCGATTAAGCCGTCTGTATGTTTAATGGAATCGACTTTCTGAAGCCCCCAGATATCATCATCTTTAACTGTTAAGTCTGATATGCATTCGAGAAGTTTCCCACTTAAAATCAGCAAAATCAGTAGTATAAATAACGGAGACATGAGCAATAATCCGAGGAAACCTCTGAAAATTACACACATAGACTAGAGAAGATTATTTGCTAGACTACACCCTAGACTATAGACTAGACTATAGACTAGACTATAGACTAGACTATAGACTAGACTATAGACTAGACTATAGACTAGATATAGACTAGACTATAGACTAGACTATAGACTAGACTATAGACTAGACTATAGACTAGACTATAGACTAGACTATAGACTAGACTATAGACTAGACTATAGACTAGACTATAGACTAGACTATAGACTAGACTATAGACTAGATATAGACTAGACTATAGACTAGACTATAGACTAGACTATAGACTAGACTATAGACTAGACTATAGACTAGACTATAGACTAGACTATAGACTAGACTATAGACTAGACTAGACTAGACTAGACTATAGACTAGACTATAGACTAGACTATAGACTAGACTATAGGACTAGACTATAGACTAGACTATAGACTAGACTATAGACTAGGACTGCTAGACTACACTATAGACTAGACTATAGACTAGACTATAGACTAGACTATTAGACTAGACTATAGACTAGACTGTAGGACTACACTATAGACTAGACTATAGACTAGACTATAGACTAGACTATAGACTAGACTATAGACTAGACTATAGACTAGACTATAAACGAGAAGTAGTTTTTTCATACTTTTTTAAATGTTTTATTCTTCGTCCAAAGCGATTATAAGGAAAATTCTATATGTAGCAGTGTAGTTGTAGTAGCAAGTAAAGTACATTTCTCTATGTCTATCTATAACTGCAAAAATATAGTGGTATTTGTTACTTACCTTCGGTATCACTGGTATCCGATACAGGTGGTTCACTGGCAATATATTGTCTGCCACTTTGTAAAGTACTTTCAACAATTGGACGTTTATCCTCCAATTGACGACGGAAAGCTTTATGATCATCCTAAAATGATAAAAAAAGTAAAAAAACAAAGTAAGTAGTAAATAGTTATAAATTATTTTGTATTGAATGGAGAGGGTAATAAAAATATAACAAAGTTGAATAAATTTAAAGGGTAATAAGGAAAAGTTAAAGATTAAAAACGATGATTACGCTTTTTAAGACCACGATGCAGAAATCATTGAAAACTATCCTATAAAGTTAAAATAAATATATTCTGTTTCTTTAAGAAGGCATAAATATATAAATTGAAAAAGTGTGACAGTATTGAGAGTGTTTTTGTCTTTAATTTATAGCTTTTTGAACTGCCGTATGTTCAATAAACCATTAAAATGTTTTATTGTTTTTGTAATGTTTAAAAATTCTTTGCAAGAAATATTATTTATGTCATGGACCGAAATATACTCTTATCAGTTGAACTTGTATATGTTGGTCAGCATAAGTTCATTATAATCACAGACACTCAATTCATAAGTAATTGTTTAATGATCCTTAACACCATTACAAACATACAAACACGTGAAGAAAATCACAAAATATATCCTTAGACATATATTAGCACGAAACAGCATACATACAAATCATGTGTTTTTTGAGAGAAATAAAGTAAATTTCTAATAAAAATAGTCAAAGCACGCACACACTTAAATTTGCCAAAGATTTAATAAACAACCAAACAATTCAGAAAAAAATGACACTAACTGAATGAATGAACGGATACACAAGGAAATCTATACATACACCCACATCTCTATAGAGGAGGAGAGGAAAGCGTTAAAATAAAGCAAAAGAAATTCTATATAGTGTTTCGTTATACACACAAGCTCTCCCTCTAATATATTTACTTCATCATGTGAACACAACAGTGTATAAAAGCAAAATATATTGACTGACATTTCAAAAGTTTGAAAAAAAAAAACGAGAAAATCTATAAAAATAGACGTGTTACAGAAAAATCACTTAACAGATGAAAGTTTTCCAGTTAGTGTTGCTGTTTTAGATCCTGCAAACAACAACTATTATAATAAAAATGGTAGTAGAGAAAAAAATATTGAACAGGCATCAAATGTGGCCACTTAAATAATAACTATTACACTACACATTACAACAACAATCAAATTGACTGCAACAACAACATATCAGACAAACACTTAAGTAAAATAACAGACCAAACAGAAGGGGGTCCCCCTTAAACAACAACAAAGAAAGAAAGAGAGTGTAAAAAAATCCTGTTGTAAAAATGTTTGGACTAATAGTGTGTAAAAATTGATGAAGTAAAAAATCAAATGAAAGGTATCGGGTCAAGCTGTTTGTGAACGAGGGTTGTTCGACAGTAGCCAAGATTATAACACAGACTAATACTAGACCACAAACTAGACTATGACTAGACTACAGACTAAAATACAGACTAGTCATAGTCTAGAGTACAGACTAGATAGACAACAGACCAAACTACAGACTAGACTACAACCAGACTACAGACTAGACTAGAAACTAGACTTCAGACAAGACTACAGACAAGACTATGACTAGACTATGATTAGACTATGACTAGACTATGACTAGACTATGACTAGACTATGACTAGACTATGACTAGACTATGACTAGACTATGACTAGACTATGACTAGACTATGACTAGACTATGACTAGACTATGACTAGACTATGACTAGACTATGACTAGACTATGACTAGACTATGACTAGACTATGACTAGACTATGACTAGACTATGACTAGACTATGACTAGACTATGACTAGACTATGACTAGACTATGACTAGACTATGACTAGACTATGACTAGACTATGACTAGACTATGACTAGACTATGACTAGACTATGACTAGACTATGACTAGACTATGACTAGACTATGACTAGACTATGACTAGACTATGACTAGACTATGACTAGACTATGACTAGACTATGACTAGACTATGACTAGACTATGACTAGACTATGACTAGACTATGACTAGACTATGACTAGACTATGACTAGACTATGACTAGACTATGACTAGACTATGACTAGACTATGACTAGACTATGACTAGACTATGACTAGACTATGACTAGACTATGACTAGACTATGACTAGACTATGACTAGACTATGACTAGACTATGACTAGACTATGACTAGACTATGACTAGACTATGACTAGACTATGACTAGACTATGACTAGACTATGACTAGACTATGACTAGACTATGACTAGACTATGACTAGACTATGACTAGACTATGACTAGACTATGACTAGACTATGACTAGACTATGACTAGGACTATGACTAGACTATGACTAGACTATGACTAGACTATGACTAGACTATGACTAGACTATGACGACTATGACTAGACTATGACTAGACTATGACTAGACTATGACTAGAGTACTACTAGACCATTACTAGACCAAACAACCCTCCTAGACTTGCCCTTCATATGTGTAAATGGATTTCTCCCACAACAATTTAAGTATAACTTAGGGTTGACTTTCAAAGTCATTTACTTTGTCTGTACAGACCTTTAAAAATTGATTACAAGAAAAAGGAAAAATCTCTGAAAAACCTTCAATCCTCCATCTATCACATGTGAAAAAAGAGGTGGTCAAATTTTTATGACCAACATTATTTTAGTAAAAAGTGTTTTTCTGTTAGACTTTAAGTAGTCAAGCTGGTAGCATGTATTTGCTATTATTGGTCGTTGTCGAGATCTCTTTAATTTTTTGTTTATTTTAATGTATTTTGGTTGAATTTGTTCGGATAAATAAGTACTAAGCGGCGTATACTTGTTGTGTTATTTTTGTAGGCAGGCATTTAGCAAGTATACGCCTAGCATGCCGTAGTAATAAAATGCCATTTATTTACTCGTTTATGATTCTGTTGGTTAAATTTTGTATATATTTTTTTAAATTCTTTTTGTGTGAGCATAAATATTGACTTTTTCATTGAAAAATTGATTTATTTAGAAAAGTCTTTAAGACAAGTTGTCTTTAAATATAATATGATAAGGGAAATAGAGAGAGAGAGAGCTCTAAATTCAACATATTGAAAAGATTATGAAAATTTAATTTAAAAAATAAAACTATTAAATGAATAAATTGTTTGTAAAATTTTAGAAAAAATTTAAATATTTAATTTTATTTTTTATTATTTTAATTATAAAAGTAAATGTTGCGTAACATTCTTTGAGTTTAATATTAAATTATAAATTGCTTAGTATTTCTTTAAGAAAAGAAGAAATAAATTTAATTTATTATCTTTACCTTTTTTGACTTACATTTCAAAAAACAAAAAAACTTCTTTATACAACATTAAATCAATATTTAGAAAAGTGTAGGTTGTTTTTAGATAATCAAACGTCCGTCTGTCTATTTGCTTCAGCATGCATGTACGTGATTTGTTAGACATGGACAATTATTTGAATTTAGATAATAAATTTTAATTCAATTTTATTTGCAAGTACAAACACAAATATAGGAAAATAAATGTGTAAATACACATACACATACGTATGTATGTGCATAAGTATATCATACGCAAACACATATTTTATATAAATTGTATGTTGTTTCTATAAAATAAACATAATTAATGTTACTCATACGCAACCGTAACAAAATTGAAAATAAAAGCAAAAAACTACAAGAGAATTGAAAAATACACATACCCACACACATACAAAGACACGAACGTGTATGAAAATTAATTATAGCCTACCAATACAAAGATATGAACACATATACGGCAATTTTATTTCTTTATATACTGACCCACACTCATGTATGTGTGCACGTATACATAACCTATTTAATACAACAATATCTCTATATATTTACACACATTGTAGAAATTCCATTAAAAGAAATCATGTACATGAACATATACATATTTTGTATAACATTTATGTGAATGTATACGAGCATATGTATGTGTTGTATGACTTTAAAGAATTTTTTATTCATTTTTATTAACATCAAATATTTTTATGATCACACTAGCAAGTAAGACCACAGATAATGTTTTAAAATAAATTGAAATTGTAAAAAACTTAGCAGAGATGGGAAACAATTTGCTAAATAACAAAAGTCAAAGTCTATAGTCTAGTCTATAGTCTAGTCTATAGTCTAGTCTATAGTCTATAGTCTAGTCTATAGTCTAGTCTATAGTCTAGTCTATATTATAGTCTAGTCTAGTCTAGTCTATAGTCTAGTCTATAGTCTAGTCTATAGTCTAGTCTATAGTCTAGTCTATAGTCTAGTCTATAGTCTAGTCTATAGTCTAGTCTATAGTCTAGTCTATAGTCTAGTCTATAGTCTAGTCTATAGTCTAGTCTATAGTCTAGTCTATAGTCTAGTCTATAGTCTAGTCTATAGTCTCTATATAGTCTAGTCTATAGTCTAGTCTATAGTCTAGTCTATAGTCTAGTCTATAGTCTAGTCTATAGTCTAGTCTATAGTCTAGTCTATAGTCTAGTCTATAGTCTAGTCTATAGTCTAGTCTATAGTCTAGTCTATAGTCTAGTCTATAGTCTAGTCTATAGTCTAGTCTATAGTCTAGTCTATAGTCTAGTCTATAGTCTAGTCTATAGTCTAGTCTATAGTCTAGTCTATAGTCTAGTCTATAGTCTAGTCTATAGTCTAGTTTATAGTCTAGTCTATAGTCTAGTCTATAGTCTAGTCTATAGTCTAGTCTATAGTCTAGTCTATAGTCTAGTCTATAGTCTAGTCTATAGTCTAGTCTATAGTCTAGTCTATAGTCTAGTCTATAGTCTAGTCTATAGTCTAGTCTATAGTCTAGTCTATAGTCTAGTCTATAGTCTAGTCTATAGTCTAGTCTATAGTCTAGTCTATAGTCTAGTCTATAGTCTAGTCTATAGTCTAGTCTATAGTCTAGTCTATAGTCTAGTCTATAGTCTAGTCTATAGTCTAGTCTATAGTCTAGTCTATAGTCTAGTCTATAGTCTAGTCTATAGTCTAGTCTATAGTCTAGTCTATAGTCTAGTCTATAGTCTAGTCTATAGTCTAGTCTATAGTCTAGTCTATAGTCTAGTCTATAGTCTAGTCTATAGTCTAGTCTATAGTCTAGTCTAGTCTATAGTCTAGTCTATAGTCTAGTCTATAGTCTAGTCTATAGTCTAGTCTATAGTCTAGTCTATAGTCTAGTCTATAGTCTAGTCTATAGTCTAGTCTATAGTCTAGTCTATAGTCTAGTCTATAGTCTAGTCTATAGTCTAGTCTATAGTCTAGTCTATAGTCTAGTCTATAGTCTAGTCTATAGTCTAGTCTATAGTCTAGTCTATAGTCTAGTCTATAGTCTAGTCTATAGTCTAGTCTATAGTCTAGTCTATAGTCTAGTCTATAGTCTAGTTATAGTCTAGTCTATAGTCTAGTCTATAGTCTAGTCTATAGTCTAGTCTATAGTCTAGTCTATAGTCTAGTCTATAGTCTAGTCTATAGTCTAGTCTATAGTCTAGTCTATAGTCTAGTCTATAGTCTAGTCTATAGTTTAGTCCATAGTCCAGTCTGTAGCCTAGTCTATAGTCTGGTCTGTAGTCTATCCTATAGCTTATAGTCTGATTATAGATAGGTTTATAGCAATTTTATTTTTGAATTATAAAATTGAAAGCTACTTACCAACTGCTTTTGCAGACTAGCCGAATCACCACGCACTGGGCCCATACCCAGGCTGGACAGCTCTGTGTCCTTACGTATGACCCATTCAGTTAATTCACGCAAAGACAACAGCAAAGCATTCCAATGCTCTGAATTATTCTCTAAACGATTTCTGTAAAGAAGAAAATAAAGCCAAAAAAACGTGATTAAAATATTTTGTAATGAAAAAAAAAAAGAATATTGCAAACTTTTATAATGCCTTAATAAAAACAGGACAAGAACAAAATTTTAATTAACACTTTATTAAAAATTAAAATGGACTCTAAACAAAAAACCAGAAAAAATGCCATAATTTTGTAACAATTTTTAATATTTTTATGAAAGAAAAAAAAAAAAACATTAAAATGTTTGGCTGTTAAAAGTCGTGTGAGTTTTAAAACATGAAAATTGTTTTTCCCAACAACATTTTTACATTTTCTTGATGTTGGTTTTTCTCTTTACTCTATGGTGGTTATTATATTACGCATTTTTAATGTTTTTTCTTTTATTTTATGGTTGTTTTTGCCATAATTTTCTTCCCTTTTTTTCTATAATAGGGGGTTTGTAAGCCATTTTTTTTTTGTAAACATTTTATAAGACAAACTTTTTTTTATGTTTTACTTTTTTGTTGTTTTTCTTTAGTCATTTTTATCTGGTCAAATTTTTAGTGTGTGAATGTTGGAAAGAAAATATTTTTAATTGAAATAGAAGATTAAAAGGAAAATATTGTGAAAATTTATAATTACCAGCAAGTTAATGGCAAAATTTATAGAATTTGGCAGTAAGAGGTCAAATAATGAGAAAATACCACAGAGACATTATTTGGTTAAAAGGGCAAGACATTAAATATGGAAAATAAAGGACAGTTTTTTGACACTCCATCATTAAAAAATTTAATTAAAGAAAATTAACAAAATTGGTTTAAAAGAAAAAATGTCTATATAACAATATTGTCAAGTTGATATAATAGACATTTTAGGCGTTTCCAACTAAAAACTAATTGTCCACTTTCTGTAGAAATATATGCTAAATTTCATTTGAATTAATAATTCCTTTAGAAATTTGTCATTCTCTGTGAGTAGACCAGCCTCTTCTAATCACTCTCTTCTTTATCATTATCCTCGCTCTAATAACATCTTAAGTAATTATTTACATGTTTGTCTTGTTGTTGTTATTATTTTTATCACTCTCTCGTATGTTTTGCTTTAATTCCATCTCAAACTACGAAATAAATGTTTATCATTATCGTTAACATTATTTTTTAGTATTATTACAACAGCACAATTTCATACTTATTTTCAGTTTTTCTTTAGCTTTTTTCTAATGGTCATGTTTTGAACATGTGTGTGTGTGTTGGAGATGTGAAATGAAAGTAATAAATTTATTTAATAAAAAGGGCGAATTGCAAGTTTTGGGTGCTAAAAGAAAAATTGTTTATTTTAGGTGAGTTTTAGAAATTTTGCTATTTTTATTAAATTTTTAAAAATTAGCTATTTTTAGTAAATTTTTTGAAAATTTGCTAGTTTTAGTAAATATTTGGAAAATTTGCTATTTTTAGTAAATTTTTGGAAAATTTGCTATTTTCAGTAAATTTTTGGAAAATTTGCTATTTTTAGTAAATTTTTGGAAAAGTTGCTATTTTTAGTAAATTTTTGGAAAATTTGCTATTTTTAGTAAATTTTTGGAAAATTTGCTATTTTTAGTAAATTTTTGGAAAATTTGCTATTTTTAGTAAATTTTTGGAAAATTTGCTATTTTTAGTAAATTTTTGGAAAATTTGCTATTTTTAGTAAATTTTCATAGTGTCTAGTCATAGTCTAGTCATAGTAGTCTAGTCATAGTCTAGTCATAGTCTAGTCATAGTCTAGTCATAGTCTAGTCATAGTCTAGTCATAGTCTAGTCATAGTCTAGTCATAGTCTAGTCATAGTCTAGTCATAGTCTAGTCATAGTCTAGTCATAGTCTAGTCATAGTCTAGTCATAGTCTAGTCATAGTCTAGTCATAGTCTAGTCATAGTCTAGTCATAGTCTAGTCATAGTCTAGTCATAGTCTAGTCATAGTCTAGTCATAGTCTAGTCATAGTCTAGTCATAGTCTAGTCATAGTCTAGTCATAGTCTAGTCATAGTCTAGTCATAGTCTAGTCATAGTCTAGTCATAGTCTAGTCATAGTCTAGTCATAGTCTAGTCATAGTCTAGTCATAGTCTAGTCATAGTCTAGTCATAGTCTAGTCATAGTCTAGTCATAGTCTAGTCATAGTCTAGTCATAGTCTAGTCATAGTCTAGTCATAGTCTAGTCATAGTCTAGTCATAGTCTAGTCATAGTCTAGTCATAGTCTAGTCATAGTCTAGTCATAGTCTAGTCATAGTCTAGTCATAGTCTAGTCATAGTCTAGTCATAGTCTAGTCATAGTCTAGTCATAGTCTAGTCATAGTCTAGTCATGTCTAGTCATAGTCTAGTCATAGTCTAGTCATAGTCTAGTCATAGTCTAGTCATAGTCTAGTCATAGTCTAGTCATAGTCTAGTCATAGTCTAGTCATAGTCTAGTCATAGTCTAGTCATAGTCTCTATAGTCTAGTCATAGTCTAGTCATAGTCTAGTCATAGTCTAGTCATAGCTAAACTATACTTGAATTTTCTAGTTTTTCTTAGATTCTCCCAATTTCTGTTCTGCTGACTTTTGATATAATTTAGGATACATTTCTTTGTAATTACATATAGGTACATAAAGACATATTTACAATAAAAATAAATTTTTATTCCAAGACAAAAAAAACTTTTATTACTTTAGGACACACTAACACGTTTAAGCATGTGTATGTGTGAGTGTGTCAAATTTAATGTTTATTAATATTCACTCTCCCCCAAACAATACTGTTGTCAAATGTCAATGACAGGCAAGTGTTTTATTATTATTTCTACCTAATGTTGTTGTTTTACTTTGGCTCATCATCACCAAAAAAAAACACCACTCACTTACACATTTGTAATGCAAAGAACAAACCCAAAATTAATTGTTTCTCAAAGACATTGATGCTGCTACACTGGCTGATGTTCTTGTGATAATAAATCTAATGTTGTTGTTGGTGGTGATGTTGATAATGGTCATTATTCTCTTTATTTTCATGTACAAATGTTGATTAAAAAAGCTAATGCTGATGATAATGTTAATTACAGATTATAATTAGAAATGAAATCATTCTTTTACTTCCGTTTTAGTTTGTGACACATTTTTTTATTGTTATTTGTTGTTGTGGTGGGCAATTTTTGGCAGCAAGACGAAAAAAAAAACACGAAGTAATAATAAAAGAAGTCTTTAATCAATTAGTGAGACATTGTGAAGAATAAAAAAAGACGAAGAAAAAATTCATACAATTTAATATTTCAGTCATTGAAATATAAAATGTTTGTTGGAGAGACGTTTGGTCTTAAGTCTAGCAAGATAAAGCAGGCAGGACAGTACAGGGTAAATGATTCAGTGTAAATAGAATGGTGATTGTTGTTGTTACTGCTGTTATTGCCGTGATGGTCGTGTTTGCCGTCTTTGACAAATTACATGAAAATTTCATTTGTATTCATTTGATTTTCGAGAACGCTCAAACAATTTATCAAATGATTGTTTGTGGCTGTAGCGTAAAAGATTGTGGAGAGGATGAATGCGGAAATTATGTATGATGATGACATAGTTGTTGATGAACAGCAAAATTATAATGGCATTTAATTGATAGACCGAGTTGTTTATTTAAAGAAAAAGTAGCGATAATGGAAATATATCTATAACAATCCTTTAATAACAAATTGCTACTTTAAAGAAAGAAAATTTTGCAGAAAGTTTACTAAAGAAAGCTAATTTTCAGAAAATTTTGTAAAGAAGCCAAATTTTGCAGAGAATTTAATAAAGAAAGCAAATTTTGTAGGAAATTTACTAAGGAAAGTTAATTTTTGGAAAATTTCCTTAAAAAAATAATTTTCGGTAAATTTCCTAAAGAAAGGAAATTTTTGAATAATTTCTTAAGCTAATTTTCGGAAAAATTCTTAACAATGAAAATTTTCGGAAAAATTACTAAAGAAAGCAAATTTTCGAAAATTTTTTCGGAAAAGAAACCAAATTTACAGAAATTTTACTGAAGAAAATAAATTTTGCAAAATGTTTGCTTTAGTAAAAAGCTGCTTAATATCCAAATTACCTCAAATGGAAATGCAATACATTTTTTTTAAATAAATATTTCCGGTAGAAAAAAATAAACGTATTACACGAACGTATCCATTCCGTTTATTTTTAACATAAAAACCTGGTGGCCTACACATACAAATAAATGAAAAGAAAACCTCTCCAATACAGGTAAACAAGCAATCAAGCGAAAGACACACACACATACATGCACAACATGCCCATAAAATGTCCATAAAAAGCCTTCTTATTACATTGTCCTGCGGAGCGTATGATCAATATTTAATTTTCTACTTCATTTACATATTTTTGTTTTCATATATGACAACGGTATGAGAGTTAAATAAAAAAAGAAAAACATAAATTGTATTTACTTCATGTCAATCTGGTTGTTGTTATTTTTTTATACATTATCCCTTTCATTTTTTATATGTTTTTATTTTCACCCTCCTTCTCGCTTTATCCACACACTTACCTGATTGCAATACTTTTTGATTTCAAATTATTCCAACGTTGATTCATTTCATCCAAACGACGCTGTAACATTACCGCATCTTCTTGGGAGGTGAGTGAACCCAAAAGTTTACGTCCTGTGCCATCGAGACGATCATAAACCACACGATGTGTTTCAATTTCCGATTGTAAATCCTACAAAAATAACAGAAAAAACGAGTTTTTTTATAAATAAATATAAATACATAATATAAGCAAAAAGTGAGGGGGGAAAAGGTATTATATGCAAAAAGAGGAAATGAATAAGGAATGATAAAAAATATATACACAACACATGTAGACTTGTGTGTTTGTATATAGAGTTGTTAACAATATATTGTAGATTTTTTTCTCTATAAATATATAAACATTATATGAGGACAAATAAACTCTATATTATGGTTTGTGTTTTTTATTCATAAATTGCCGCTACGTTTAAGAAAACAATATAATGAAAATTTCCAAAACTTTGTAACAAAACTAAATCTTTAATAACACTTAGGAACTATGGGGAGTATGAGTATTGCACAATATACAAATATTACTCATACTACCTGTAATCCCTAAGAAAATATGTTTTTCTCTAACTATTTTCTTTGTAGCTTATTTCCAATTCGTTCTCTTTTATCTATTAGTTTTTTTTAGATTTTTTTCTACAACTCTCTACAAACAACAAATTTATTCATAAGTACTTGTATTACAACAACAAACTACACATGTTTTCATTTATATAAATGCGTGTGAGAGCAGCAAGTATTTATTTACATAAATGTTAGTAGAAGAGAGTATCTGAGAATTTGGTAGAATAACAAGGAGGTTTTAACAGGTAAACAACAAGAGTTTGTATATGTGATGCTTTAATATAAACTTTATGTTTACGTTTATTTTAGTTTTGTACTCATTTCTGCAGTTTTGGTTGTTGTTGTTTTTGTTATTATTGCAATACAAACAAATCTAAATATTTTATTCGTTTTTTAAGAGAGGAATGGGTAACAGAGGTAGCAGCAGTAGAAAGAGTATGAAAACAGTATAAAAACTACTATGAATATGAACAAAACCAAATATGCAAATTAAAGTTGTGTTTTCATCAAAAAATTTATAACAAAATAAAATTTTTGTATAGTTTTTAGAAAAAGTACATTTTTTCTATTTCCATTATGGAATGTTTAGATTAACATATATAAACAAATTTTTGGAAAAGAAAGTGAAAACAATAGTGAGGTAATAACGAAAAACTACCGAAAACCTAAAATATAAACAACTATTGACTACTAACAACTAACAACTAACAACGAACTAACGTAACGAACTAACGAACGAAACGAACGAACGAACGAACGAACGAACGAACGAACGAAACGAACGAACGAACGAACGAACGAACGAACGAACGAAACGAACGAACGAACGAACGAACGAACGAACGAACGAAACGAACGAACGAACGAACGAACGAACGAACGAACGACGAACGAACGAACGAACGAACGAACGAACAACGAACGAACGAACGAACGAACGAACGAACGAACGAACGAACGAACGAACGAACGAACAAACGAACGAACGAACGAACGAACGAACGAACAACGAACGAACGAACGAACGAACGAACGAACGAAACGAACGAACGAACGAACGACGAACGAACGAACGAACGAACGAAAACGAACGAAACGAACAAAAAACGAACGAACGAACGAAAAACGAAACGAACGAACGAACTAACTAACGAACAACGAAGAACTAACTAACTAAACGAACTAACTAACTAACGAACTAAACTAACTAACTAACTAACAACTAACTAACGAACTAACTAACTAACTAACTAACTAACTAACTAACTAACTAACTAACTAACTAACTAACTAACTAACTAACTAACTAACTTACTAAATAACTAATAAATTTGCTACTTATAGTAAATTTTCGATAAATTCGCTATTTGTAGTAAATTTTCGATAAATTTGCTATTTGTAGTAAATTTTCGATAAATTTGCTATTTATAGTAACTTTTCGATAAGTTTGCTATTTATATTAAATTTTCGATAAGTTTGCCATTTATAGTAAATTTTAAATAAATTTGCTATTTTTAGTAAAATTTCTAAAATTTTGTTATTTTTAAAAAATTTTCAAAAAATTAGCTTTTAAATTTTCAAAAGTGTTCCTTTTTGTTGGTAAATTTTTTTCTTAGTACTTTTTCTGCAAAATTTGTTTTCTTTAGTAAATTTTTTGCAAACTTTGCTGTCTTTAGTCAATTTCCTGCCAATTTTGTATTTTTTGGTTAATTTTCTGCAAACTTTGCTTTTTTTAGTAAATTTTCTGCAAAATTTTCTTTCTTTAGTAAAATGCAAAATTGGTTTCTATTTCTACACAAATATTGAAACCTTTAATTATAACTCTTAATTATAAGTAATGTATTATTTATTAAAAACAAATTTAATATTTCCTCTGCTCGTCTTAATGACGTCAAAAAATAAAGCTAAATAAATCATGAGTTAAACGAAAAAGGGCAAGCAAAAACGCTAACGCTTAACATAATAAAGTTGAATGACATTTACTTCATTTTTGTTGTTTATATTTTTACTCATGTTGTTATTTTTTTGACATTTTGTGAACTCTTTTGTAATCTCTATGTTTTTGTTGTTGTTATTTGTTGTAAAACAAGCGTGTCTCTACCGTATGCTAGGGGCATAGGATGAAAATACATATTTGTATGAATGTAAGTGAATGTGTGAGAATGTTGTAAAAAAATACATGTGTATTGAAATTATAACTTTTTATGGGTCTCATGTGTGTTTGAACACAAATCGTATAAAAAATTCATGATGATTTTTGTTAAATATATGATTTTGTTTGTTGTTGTTGTTGCTATATTATGAAAGTTTTTTAATTAAGAATTTTTTTGTCGTCATATTTGTTAAATATTTACCCTATAGGATAACAGTTCATAAAGTATTTGTTAATGTTTGTTAGAGGTTTTTATGGTAACATATTTTTTCGTATTTTTTAGGAATATATTTATAAATATTATTTAATTTATTTCCACCCAAAGTATTTAATATTGTCCTTTTTCTCCTTTAAATTTTTGTAGCATTTTCTCCACTGTTTGTCATAAAATTGAAGCAGGTGTTTTAACTGTAACAAGGGATTTAGATGGCATTAGTTGAGTAACAATATTTCGCTTTTTTATCTTTTTTTTACCTCCATTACAGAAACAGTAAGAAAAGAAGTATAAAAACAACATTTTGAATAATGTCTACCTTTCATAATAAATAACATCTATGTTGCTAAACAGGAAACTGAAACGGTCTTTTACGAATGATTAAATGCCCATCTGGAAAAGAAATACGACAAGAAAAAGACTCTAACACAACATAATTTTCTATACAAAAAGTGAGTAAGAGTAAAATAAATTTCCTCTTTTTAATATGTTAAAAACCCTTTAGGTGTAGTAGGCAAACAAACTGACCCATTTACACAATTGGTAGGGACAAAAAAAAATGTATACTTTAATATTACTCATATATAATTGAAAATATTCTTAATACAACCGCCTTACTTTAGGCAATATTTTATGCAAATAAGAAATTATGAATGAAACTACTACAATCCTTAGAAATTAATATAAACATGAAAGCAGTCAACATTTTTTAGAAAAAAATCTTACTTTACATGAAACATTGTTATGCTTGACAAGCAACTTTTCTATAGAAAAGAAGCTGGATTGACAAGCAGCTTTTCTATAGAAAAGAAGCTGGATTGACAAGCAACTTTTCTATAGAAAAGAAGCTGGATTGACAAGCAATTTCTCTATAGAAAAGAAGCTGGATTGACAAGCAACTTTTCTATAGAAAAGAAGCTGGATTGGCAAGCAGCTTTTCTATAGAAAAAGAAGCTGGATTGACAAGCAATTTCTCTATAGAAAAGAAGCTGGATTGACAAGCAACTTTTCTATAGAAAAGAAGCTGGACTGACAAGCAACTTTTCTATAGAAAAGAAGCTGGACTGACAAGCAACTTTTCTATAGAAAAGAAGCTGGACTGACAAGCAACTTTTCTATAGAAAAGAAGCTGGACTGACAAGCAACTTTTCTATAGAAAAGAAGCTGGACTGACAAGCAACTTTTCTACAGAAAAGAAGCTGGACTGACAAGCAACTTTTCTATAGAAAAGAAGCTGGATTCACAAGCAACTTTTCTATAGAAAAGAAGCTGGATTGACAAGCAACTTTTCTATAGAAAAGAAGCTGGATTGACAAGCAACTTTTCTATAGAAAAGAAGCTGGATTGACAAGCAACTTTTCTATAGAAAAGAAGCTGGATTGACAAGCAACTTTTCTATAGAAAAGAAGCTGGATTGACAAGCAACTTTTCTATAGAAAAGAAGCTGGATTGACAAACAACTTTTCTATAGAAAAGAAGCTGGACTGACAACAACTTGTCTATAGAAAAGAAGCTGGACTGACAAGCAACTTTTCTATAGAAAAGAAGCTGGATTGACAAGCAACTTTTCTATAGAAAAGAAGCGGTTTGACAAGCAACTTTTCTATGGAAAAGAAGCTGGATTGACAAGTAACATCTCTATAGAAAAGAAGCTGGCTTGATAAGCAACTTTTCTATAGAGAAGAAGCTAGCTTGACAAGCAACTTTTCTATAGAAAAGAAGCTGGCTTGACAAGCAACTTTTCTATAGAAAAACATCTTGATTGACAAGCAACTGTTCTATAGAAAACAAATTTGATTGACAAGCAACTTTCTATAGAATAGAGTTTTGTTTTTCAAGCAACTTTAGATTGCTTAAATCCAAAATTAAATTTTATCAAATGAGAAAGTAACAAAATGTCAATAAAGAAATTGAAAAAAGATAAGTAAACAACAATTTTCCCTTCAAAACAGAATAACAACAAAAACTTCATCAGCAAAAACAAAACAGATGTGAGTTTTTAGAAAAATATTAAAAAAGTAAAAAAAAAAAAAACAAACACACAACAAGTACAACTTTTTTACAACAAAAATAAAAATTCGTTGAACTTTTACCCAAGTGACACTATATCAAAAACACAACATCTTGGCGATAACAAAAAAAAACAACAACTACAACAGAAACAAATAGAGGGTCCTTTAAGCAGTATAAAACTAACTAACACGCGTTCACAAACACACAAACTACGCGCTTAAACAAACACATACACATTGAGTTTTAAAAGATTGAAGTTGTAGTAGTAGAAGAAGTAACAAAGATACACAAGCTTATACCAAGTTATATTTGCTCATAAACAATATTAGTCCTTGTTTTTCTTTGGCAAGAAAAAAAAGGTTATTGTTAGAAAATTATGAGTTCGTTTTAATATTGTGTTTTTTCTCTATATTTTCATGTTTTTTCGTGGTTAAGAAAAACTAAAAATAATAACAACAATATAACAATAACTTTAACACATACACTAAATGACACTCATACTATCAGACACACACGTACACTCCCATTTGCACACAAACTCAATAACAGGGAGTATAAAAATAAAGCTAAAACTCTTGAGATTTAGGTTAATAGCTAAAGGCCTGTTAAAACAATAACAACAAAACAAATCTCTCTTTTTGTTTTTTTATAACAAAAAGAACTATAAAAAATGTACAACAACATATAGACAGACAGACATTTAGCCAGACTTTCTCTTCAATTCTCTAGCTATTGTGAACAAGATTGAAAAACTAAATCTTGGGTAAAAGTTTTATAATGTTGCAAATACTACAGGTAAGGGGAGCGCATTAGCAATTTAAAAAAAATAACAACAATAGCAAAACAAAAAGGATAAAAGGACTTGTATTTTATTTTCATTTTATGCACTGATTTAAAGGTGTGAAAAATGTTTTATTACTCTAGAGAGCAGAGTGTGTATTTGCAGGATTTGCTGTTTCATTTGCAAACAAAAACCAACAATCATCTAGATAATAAAGGCAAATGTAAATTTTTATTTACAAAATTTAGCTTATTTATACTGTAGTCCCCTTTTTTAGGAATGTGTGCAGTTTTTTCACACTTTAATCCTTTGGGGAGGAAAAAGGAAAAATTGTTATTTAATTTGCGTTGGTTAAGTAAAATTAAACGATTTTGTTTAAACAAGCAACTTTTCTATAGAAAACAAGCTTGCTTAACAAGCAACTTTTCTATAGAAAACAAGCTTGCTTAACAAGCAACTTTTCTATAGAAAACAAGCTTGATTAACAAGCAACTTTTCTATAGAAAACAAGCTTGCTTAACAAGCAACTTTTCTATAGAAAACAAGCTTGCTTAACAAGCAACTTTTCTATAGAAAACAAGCTTGCTTAACAAGCAACTTTTCTATAGAAAACAAGCTTGCCTGACAAGCAACTTTTCTATAGAAAACAAGCTTGCCTGACAAGCAACTTTTCTATAGAAAACAAGCTTGATTAACCAGCAACTTTTCTATAGAAAACAAGCTTGCCTGACAAGCAACTTTTCTATAGAAAACAAGCTTGATTAACCAGCAACTTTTCTATAGAAAACAAGCTTGCCTGACAAGCAACTTTTCTATAGAAAACAAGCTTGCCTGACCAGCAACTTTTCTATAGAAAACAAGCTTGCCTGACAAGCAACTTTTCTATAGAAAACAAGCTTGCCTGACAAGCAACTTTTCTATAGAAAACAAGCTTGCCTGACAAGCAACTTTTCTATAGAAAACAAGCTTGCCTGACAAGCAACTTTTCTATAGAAAACAAGCTTGCCTGACAAGCAACTTTTCTATAGAAAACAAGCTTGCCTGACAAGCAACTTTTCTATAGAAAACAAGCTTGCCTGACAAGCAACTTTTCTATAGAAAACAAGCTTGCCTGACAAGCAACTTTTCTATAGAAAACAAGCTTGCCTGACAAGCAACTTTTCTATAGAAAACAAGCTTGCCTGACAAGCAACTTTTCTATAGAAAACAAGCTTGCCTGACAAGCAACTTTTCTATAGAAAACAAGCTTGCCTGACAAGCAACTTTTCTATAGAAAACAAGCTTGCCTGACAAGCAACTTTTCTATAGAAAACAAGCTTGCCTGACAAGCAACTTTTCTATAGAAAACAAGCTTGCCTGACAAGCAACTTTTCTATAGAAAACAAGCTTGCCTGACAAGCAACTTTTCTATAGAAAACAAGCTTGCCTGACAAGCAACTTTTCTATAGAAAACAAGCTTGCCTGACAAGCAACTTTTCTATAGAAAACAAGCTTGCCTGACAAGCAACTTTTCTATAGAAAACAAGCTTGCCTGACAAGCAACTTTTCTATAGAAAACAAGCTTGCCTGACAAGCAACTTTTCTATAGAAAACAAGCTTGCCTGACAAGCAACTTTTCTATAGAAAACAAGCTTGCCTGACAAGCAACTTTTCTATAGAAAACAAGCTTGCCTGACAAGCAACTTTTCTATAGAAAACAAGCTTGCCTGACAAGCAACTTTTCTATAGAAAACAAGCTTGCCTGACAAGCAACTTTTCTATAGAAAACAAGCTTGCCTGACAAGCAACTTTTCTATAGAAAACAAGCTTGCCTGACAAGCAACTTTTCTATAGAAAACAAGCTTGCCTGACAAGCAACTTTTCTATAGAAAACAAGCTTGCCTGACAAGCAACTTTTCTATAGAAAACAAGCTTGCCTGACAAGCAACTTTTCTATAGAAAACAAGCTTGCCTGACAAGCAACTTTTCTATAGAAAACAAGCTTGCCTGACAAGCAACTTTTCTATAGAAAACAAGCTTGCCTGACAAGCAACTTTTCTATAGAAAACAAGCTTGCCTGACAAGCAACTTTTCTATAGAAAACAAGCTTGCCTGACAAGCAACTTTTCTATAGAAAACAAGCTTGCCTGACAAGCAACTTTTCTATAGAAAACAAGCTTGCCTGACAAGCAACTTTTCTATAGAAAACAAGCTTGCCTGACAAGCAACTTTTCTATAGAAAACAAGCTTGCCTGACAAGCAACTTTTCTATAGAAAACAAGCTTGCCTGACAAGCAACTTTTCTATAGAAAACAAGCTTGCCTGACAAGCAACTTTTCTATAGAAAACAAGCTTGCCTGACAAGCAACTTTTCTATAGAAAACAAGCTTGACTGACAAGCAACTTTTCTATAGAAAACAAGCTTGACTGACAAGCAACTTTTCTATAGAAAACAAGCTTGCCTGACAAGCAACTTTTCTATAGAAAACAAGCTTGCCTGACAAGCAACTTTTCTATAGAAAACAAGCTTGCCTGACAAGCAACTTTTCTATAGAAAACAAGCTTGCCTGACAAGCAACTTTTCTATAGAAAACAAGCTTGCCTGACAAGCAACTTTTCTATAGAAAACAAGCTTGCCTGACAAGCAACTTTTCTATAGAAAACAAGCTTGCCTGACAAGCAACTTTTCTATAGAAAACAAGCGCTTTGCAGTTTAAATATCTAAAATACCTTTAATAGCCTTTAATCTTTAAACAAAATGTCCTTTTGTTCTTTTTGTTTTGCTCTTTAAATACAACATCAAATAGAAATAATAGATTTAATTTATAGTCATTTAAACTTTAATCCAACACGACCAGCAGTTGTCAGTTGTTGTTTCCTAGTATTTTGCTACAAGCGGCTTTTCTTTTTGTTAATTAAGCTGAACAAAAACAACAACAACATTTAAACAAACACCAAGAAATCAAGCTTGTTATTATAAACAAGCAACAATAAATTAAGTCCATTTTATACATTTTTCATCCTACTTAAGCTTTTAAAGGCTAAAAGGGGAAAAAATAATAATGAAAAAAAGTAAAAAAAAGGAAGAATACGAAAAATGCGATGTCGTGTTAAAGGATTTAAAGGAATAAAAAAACTAAACATTTTCCTTGGCAATTTTTAACATTTGTAGTCTTTTAGTTTTTTGTGTAAAAAAAGTTAACACACACATATACAGTTTAATACATAACTGCTGCAACATAAATGTGCCAACATAATAATGCTGATACTGCACACTTGACTTTATTTTTTCTTGTAACGACATGGAAAATAAGAAAAAAAAAAAAAAAACAACGAAAAAATGACTGAAAAGGCACAAACAAATTTATGAACCAAAGGAGGGCAGCATGAAAAGTTTTTCTAAATATAAGAAAATAGTTAGTTTTGGGCTCCTGTAAATTTTATAAAACAAATTTCATGCTGCAAACTATTTGAAAAATTTGTGTTCTTTATCACTAGATATTATAAATACTTTTCCGTTTACTTTCCTACACTGCAAACAATCACTAGAACCGGTAACGTTAGTTAGTGTTGTTATCCTTTATACATACATCAACACCTTTTAACTACACACATGTAGGCATACATAAGGATACAAAAAACATAATAATAAAGAAAATCCTTTAACAAGGTGTAAAAGTGTAAATGTGTGAAAAACGCTATTTGTTCTTGTTTTTTCTCTAGATTTAAACACAACTATTGACAAAAAGTTTACACACAAGTGTGTATGTCTCTGTGTGTGAGAGAGGGTATATATTTTATCTTAAATTCTCTTTGTTATAGACACAAAACTCATACATGTTTCTATGCTATAACAGCCTGCTTTCTGGCTGCATTTACTCATATCCGAGCATAACCTGCCAAGTTTATACTAAAACATACAATAGAGTTAAAAGCAGCAGAGACTAGAATAAAGAAAACTACAATCCTTTTGGAATGCTTAACAAATAACAACAAAAACTACAATAAACTAAAAGCCAAAGCCATCCAGAACTAAAAACACATAATTTCTAATGTATTCACTGTAGTGTAAAGTGTAAGGATAAGCCACAGCCAACATTCGCTCATACTTAGATATCTGCTGCTATGTCTATATATTCCTCTCATCTGATTTGTATTGATTAAAGAGTCGAAATACAAAAGTAAAAAAAAAAACTTGTTTTCAGTTCAACTAATGTTTGCATTAAATTTATAAATGTTTTATTTTGTTTAGCAGTTTTATACACAAAGATTAAGTCGTTAGTAAATGATTTTAAACTAAAAAAACAGTAATTTAAAGAAGGAAATAATAAAATATTTTACATAAATTAAAGCCTAAAGATATGCTACAACTTTTTCCCATATATGAAAAGACACTTTTCATATATAAATTTGTCTTTTATCGGAGACACTTTTCGTATAGAAGTTAACCTTCAATCGAAGACACTTCTCATATAGAAATTTATCTTTGATCGAACACACTTTCATGTCGAAATTCATGTAGAAATTTGTCATCGATCGAAGGCACTTTCCATATAGAACATTGTCATCGATCGAAGACACTTTTCATATATAAATTTGTCTTTTATCGGAGACACTTTTCATATACAACATTGTCATCGATCGAAGTCTCTTTTTACATAGAAATTTATCTTCGATCGGAAATGAATCTTCAATCGAAGATAGTTCTCTTATAGAAATTAGTCCTTGATCGAAGACTCTTTCATGTCGAAGTTATTGTTCAATCGAATACAATTTTCATATAGAAATTAGCCATTGATCGAAGGCGCTTTTTATGTTAAAACTTGTCTTTAATAGAAAACGCTTTCATGTCGAAATTATTGTTCGATGAATACACTTTTGTCAACCATCAAAGGCATTTTCCATATGGAATTTGTCATCGATCGAAGACACTTTTCATATATAAATTTGTCTTTGATCGGAGACATTTTTCATATAAAACTTTGTCATCTATCGAAGACACTTTTGATATAGAAACATGTCATTGATCGCAGGCACTTTTTATGTACAACTTTGTCATCGATCGAAGACACTTTTCACATAGAAATTTGTCTTCGATCGAACACTGTTCTCATATAAAAATTTGTCTTTGATCAAAGACACTTTCATGTCGAAATTATTGTTCGATAAAAACACTTCTCATTTGCAAATTTTTCATCGATCGAAAGCTTTTTTCATATAAAAATTTATCTTTGATAGAATACACTTTTCATGTGAAATCTTGTCTTCGATCAAAGAAACTTTTCGTATAAAACTTTGTTATCGATTGAAGACACTTTTCATATGGAAACTAGTTTTAAATCGAAGACATTTTTTATCTAGGAAGTTGTCTTTAATAAAAGAAAATTTTTAAATATGAAAATTTTCACGATTTTTTAAATATCTCTTAATATTTTCCATTACTTTGGCTTCTTTGTAGTAAAAGTTTGTGGAAATAATCCAAATTATACCTTAAATTTGTTTGTTTGTGTAAAGAAAACAAAATAATTTACTCAAACCAAAATAAATTCTTTTTTTACATTTTAATGCCCGACTTAATTCAATTAATTAACAATTGTTTTCATTACAACTTAATTAATGTCAATTACCTACTATGATTTTAATATAAAACATAAATTAAAGGAAAAAAATCTAAAAAAAAAACGAAATAAACCTCCAACTCTAGTAAAAATGTGGACCAAAAAGAAAAAAGAAATAACAATTAAAATGTTGAAAATCTTTAGACTACGCTTTTCTCATTAAATAAACTCCCACAAAGCAGACATTAACAGCAGCATTGGAAAGGCATAACCAAACTAAAGAGAATCCTATAAATTACAATATTTGTTAGGATATTAAACATCCAGCTCTGGCTTAAACACAGTTGTGTAAGAATGTTGTTACAGTAACTCTAGTCAGAGTAGGTATTGGTTGTTATTACCGTGTATGTGTATGTGTGCGTTAATTACCGTAATAAAGCAATAAATAGAAATTAATGTGAGTATTAAACTAAAAGTCAGTCCTTAGTTGCTGTACTCTCATTTGCCGACAATGTCGATGTCGCTGTTGTTGTTGAAGTCAAAGTGAAAGAGTTTGTTTGTCTGCAGTGAGTGGGTGAGTGTCAGACAACACACACACACTCATTCCCTTTCCCATACTGACACTAGGACAAACTAAATGAGACACTATTATGCGTGTAAATAAACACACACACACACCTACTCCCTCTACTCTCCTAACAACACTTAAGCATTTTCCTAGCATGTATGAGATTTTTAATTAGATTTAAGCTCAACATTTCAAAGGACATTCTATACAATAAATACACTAAATATAAACATGTAAACACATAGTATCATAGAATAGTGGAAAAAACCAACAACAAAAAAACTATGAAAAAATGTGTATAGAGAGTACAAGAAAATAACTGTTAACTAAACTACACGTGTGTGTAAAGATGTCTTTAGAAAAAATTTCTCTCTCGGTGTGTAGGTTGTTTCAATATGTGTATGTGTGTGTGTGGGAAAACGTCCTTTTTTTATTGAATTCATTAAAAGAGTTTAATTTAAACGCCAGAGGAGTTCATAATTCTATTAATTAAAAATGGGGTCAACATTATTTAAGAAAGTCTATCGTCCTGTTTTTCTGTGTAGGAGGCTTTTCATGTTGGTTTTTTTCCATAGAAAGTTTAATTGTTGCTATTTGTTAGTGATTCTTTTTTACGTATGTTTTGTTATTTAACAAATTAATTAATTAAATAAATTGAAAATAATTGTTTAAACGTCTATTAAATTTATGTTAAATTTAATTCGGTTATATCAAAAAGTGTAGCATACATGTAGGCATTTATTTATTTCGATCTTTGATTTCATATTTTCAAAAGAATTTTCTATAGGAAAAGTGTGTTCGATTGAAGAAAATTTTTTCTAAGAAAAGTGTATTCGACCGAAGAGGATTTTCTATAGGAAAAGTGTCTTCGACCAAAGAGGAAAAGTGTCTTCGAACGAATAGGATTTTCTATAGAAAAAGTTTCTTTGATCGAGGAGAATTTTCTATAGGACAAGTGTCTTCGATCGAAGAGAATTTTCTATAGGGAAAGTGTCTTCGATTGAAGAGAATTTTCTATAGGAAATGTGTCTTCGATTGAAGAGAATTTTCTATACGAAATGTGTCTTCGATTGAAGAGAATTTTCTATGGGAAAAGTGTCCTTGATCGAAGAGAATTTTCTATAGGAGAAGTGTCTTGACTGAAGACTATTTTCCACAGGAAAAGTGTCTTCGATCACAGAGAATTTTCTATAGGCAAAGTGTCTTTGATGGGAGAGAATTTTCTATAGGAAAAGTATCTGCAATCAAAGTGGATTTTCTATAGGAAAAGTGGCTTCAATGTAAGAGAATTTTCTATAGGAAAAGTGTTTTCGATTGAAAAGGATTTTTTATAGGAAAAGTGTCTTCGATCGACGAGAATTTTCTATAGGAAAAGTCTCTTCAATCAAACAGAATTCTTCTATAAGAAAAGTGTCTTCGATCGAAGAGAATTTTCTATAGGACAAGTGTCTCCGTTCTAGAACAATTTTCTGTAGGAAGAGTCTTCAGTTGAGGACAACTTTCTATAAAAAATTCTCTTCGATAGTAAAGAATTTTCGATGGGAAAAGTGTCTTCGATCGAAGAGAGTATTCTATAGTAAAAGTGTCTTCAATCGAAGAGAATTTTCTATGAGAAAAGTGTCTTTCATCGAAGAGGATTTTCTATAAGAAAAGTGTCCTCCATGGAAGAGAGTTTTTAAAGGAAAAGTGTCTTCGATTGAAGGTAATTTTCTATAGGAAAAGTGTCTTCGATGGAAGAGAATTTTATATAAGAAAAGAGTTCTCCATGAAAGAGAATTTTCTATAGAGAAGAGTCTTCGATGGAAGAGAATTTTCTGTAGGAAAGGTCTATTCGATAAAAGGGAATTTTCTACAGGTAAAGTGGCTTTGATCGCAGATAATTTCTATAGAAAAAGTGTCTTCTTTCGATAAACATTTTCTAAAGGAAAAGTGTCTTCATTTGAAGACAATTTTCTATAGGAAACGTGCATTCGTTGGAAGACCATTCTCAATATTAAATGTGTTTTCTTTTGACAAAAATGTTCTATAGGAAAAGTGTCTTCATTCGAGAAAAATTTTTTAAAGGAAAGATGTCTTCATTGTGCCTTCATGCCTTTTAGTTTTAGATTGAAACATATTTTTTTTTTAATTTTTACAATTTATTATTTTTTAAACATTTAACTAAAGTTAGCTATACAAAGATTTATTTTCCAATATTTTCATATTGTTTTCCCTGATTTCAGCAATTAAATTATATATTGTTTTATTTATTTAGATTTATATTTTTTTTAAATAAATCAAAAATATTGCTGCCATATTGATTTAAATTTATTGTCTATTGTATATTTTTTTTAATAAAATATATTTCATTGGAAAAGGTCAAATACCTTAGATAAATAAAAATGCAAATATTATAACAAATCAAACAAATGTAGTTGCAATATAAAAAGCAAATGCCACGATTTAAAAAATCAAATGTATGGCTATAAAAATTAAATTTATTTAAAATATTATTTTTAGAAAAATAAAAAAAATAATAATAATAATTAAAAAAGACAAGCACAGCAGGTTTAACAATTTTTATACATTTTATTAAAATTAAAAAAGAAATTATTAAAAATTTATTTGGTTTATTAATAATTTCTTTTAGAGTTTTTGGTTTCATAAAAACAAAACTTTATTAAATATTTTTTTTTTCGATTTGACCTTTATGTTAGAAAAACACTTCAAGACATTTATGGTTTTTGCCCAAAAATAAAAAAACCTTGTTTTAAAATAAACAAAATTTGATTATTTTTTTTGGAAAAATATAAAAACAAGAAAATTTGTTTTAAATTTATAATATTACCCTAAGGTGTAGTTAAAAATATTAAAACACAAACACACACTTAAAATAACCTACAAAAACATAAACACTTTAACAAATCCTAACGCTAACCAATAGTTTTAAAAGGACTCAAAGTATCCTTTATGGGCAAAAGTCTAACAACTTGGTTTCTTTGATTGTTTATAAACAATCAGTTGTGAAGTTGTTTTTCATATAAAGTAAGTTCCCCCAAATTCCATTAGTTGGAAAACAAACACATTGAAATGCCGGGTTAAAGACACATAATCCAAGTTTGCCTTAAATTTTTTTTATATTTATTTTTTTATGAAGAATATGTAGAAGAAAACAAGTTTAGAGGTCTTGTTTTGATACGATAATGTTATGAACAGAAAAAAAGACAATCTCTGAGGAAAAGAATTTCTTTTTGATTCCTTCTCCAAAAAACGTTTATTATCCATAAAGTATTTTAAATATATTTTTGTGGAGACGAAAAAAATAAAAAACTTTTGAAAAATTCAACAAAATATCTCAACATTTCCACACACTTTCACCTTATTCATCTTGTCATATTGATGTTTATATAGACATTTTGAAATCATTACAAATTTATGCAAACATTATTATACGTGTTTTTTCCATTCTTCATTATTATTGTGTTATAGTATTTAAAAAGACACTCACTTGCTGAAAAATTGCTTTTAAAGAGGACCCTACAGTCTGAAAACAATGTTTTTACAAGGCATTATTTTCTTAATTTTGAAGAAAAAGGAGAATACTTTGACTCATTTAAATGCGACTGGGGTCTGAAAACTTTTACTAGCTGTGCATAATAGAGCAATAGACATTTGGAGTTGTACCATTTTAACATAATCCTGGCATATTTTATATTTGTATGTGTACGTACATATGTATGTATGTCTACGTGTGTGTGATAGATAGCAGGCAAAAGAATAACAATAATAATAATAATAAAAATTGTTTACCGTGACATATGAGTGGTATTTTTAAAATAAACACACACTTACAAACAATCAGTGAAGTTGGTGCTTTTGTATAATTTATAACAAATGTAGGAAGGAACAGTGGTACGAAAACTCGACTATGCAGATGTAAAAAAGTTTAAAACTGTAAGTTTGTTAAAGAATTTTGGCGATAGGAAAAAGTAGTTAAAAATGTTTAAAAATTATAAGAAAACGAAAGGATGGATGTAACTAGCTATCCATCCACCTATCTATCTATCTATCTATCTATCTATCTATCTATCTATCTATCTATCTATCTATCTATCTATCTATCTATCTATCTATCTATCTATCTATCTATCTATCTATCTATCTATCTATCTATCTATCTATCTATCTATCTATCTATCTATCTATCTATCTATCTATCTATCTATCTATCTATCTATCTATCTATCTATCTATCTATCTATCTATCGATCTATCTATCTATCTATCTATCTATCTATCTATCTATCTATCTATCTATCTATCTATCTATCTATCTATCTATCTATCTATCTATCTATCTATCTATCTATCTATCTATCTATCTATCTATCTATCTATCTATCTATCTATCTATCTATCTATCTATCTATCTATCTATCTATCTATCTATCTATCTTTGAAGCTTTTTTATGTTAATGAATTCAAAATTCAATAGTATACTTTGAGGCTATACTTGTAAAATGTTCAATAATTAAAGTTTCTATAGCAAATTTTAGGATACAAAAAAATTCATTGAACAAATTACAAGGACTTTAATAACACTTCCCATTTCATGATAAAAAATACTTTATTCCCTCTATTTAATGTCAATTTCTGCAATTTCCTTTAATTATTGAACGATTTTATTATCCTTTATTCATCTAATCTAATCAAATTTTTATCGCTTTATAATAAAAATTTTATTTAATTCAGATTAAAAAATAAGAAATAAGAGGAAACATAAAGGATAGCAATAGAAAGGAAAAAACTTAATTAATTTCAATTTTAAATGTTGTGTCATCATACAACAGCAACTAAATGAGCTCATAAAAATTTATAACATACAATATAAAATACGACATTTATACCAACATTACTAAACGAAATTTATTGATAACATTTATTTTTCACAACCTCATATAAACAAAAAAATTTTGCAAAAAACCGGAGAGGGTATAGGAAATAAAGAAAAACATATTTATTTTTTATAAATGCTAATAAAATGCAAACATTTACAGTGACAAAAAAAAAAATAAACAAAATAAAACACTTTCATAAATTTTTCTCCACTCAATAAATAATAAGGTTTTTCAAAATGTTGTTTGGAAAAAGAATTCTAACCATTTTAAAAACGTGACAAAATTGAGGCAAAAATACGAAATAAAACATACAATACAACAACCAATAAAATTGATTTATGCAAAAGAAAACATAAAGCAGATTATGAATTTTTATTTACATAAATATACAAAAAAAAAAAAAAATGAAGAATAGAAATAAACAAATAACTCTTGGGCATAGAAAGGAGATGAATAAATATGAAAATAAATAAAAAACAAATAGTAAAGAGAATTGTATTTCACAAACAATGTAAAAATCTGTAGAATGGGTTTCAGTAGAAAAAACAAATCGCATATGAAATTGAATAAATAAAACAAATTTCTAAACACATGAATTTATTTGAAAAAAATAAGAAAAAATCACATCAATGGAAGCAAGGAAACACCATAAAATATTTTCTGTTAAAATATCACTCGTACAGTGGTTTAGAGTTATCAAAAGTCTTCCATGGCAGAGATTTCAATAACATTTCCCATAGAAAATTTTACGAAAGTAAGGGTTCCTATAGAAAAGCTTTACGTTAGTAAAGTTTTGTATAAGTAAGTTTTACGCTAATAAGGATTCCTATAGAAAAGCTCCTAGCCACTAAGATTTTCTGTAGAAAAGCTTTACTTCTGTAATTTATTTCTGTAGAAAAGTTTTACTTTAGTAAAAGGCAAGGTTTTCAATACTTCAGTAAGATTTTGCATAGAAGATTTAAGCCAGCAAGATTTTCTTTAGAAAAGCTTTTAATCAGCAAGATTTTCTATAAAAAATCTTTCTACAGTGATGTTTGCTATAGAACCGCTCTAAGCCAGTAAGATTTTCTGTAGAAAAGCTTTACGCTCGTAAAATTTTTCGTAAAGTTTTACTTTAGCAAAAGCTTTTTACAGAAAAGCTTTTTATAAAAAAGCTTTAGTAAAAGCATTTTATAGAAAACATTAATTTAATAAAAGCTTTTTATAGAAAAGATTTGTATAGTAAAAGCTTTACTTTAGTAAAAGCTTTCTGTAGAAAAGCTTTACTTTACTAAAAGCTTTAAATTTTTATAGAGAATTTTTATAGAGAAAAAAAGAGAAATTAAAGGAAAGATTGAATTGAATAAGAGCTTTTTATGGAAAATCTTCACCAGAGCTTTTTATAGAAAAGCTTTACTTTAGCAGACACTTTTTATAGAAAAGCTTTGTGTTTAAATGATTTATTTTAGTAGAAGATTTATATCGGAAAGATTTACTTTAGTAAAAGCTTTTCATTAAAAACTTTTTATAGAAAAGCTTTGTGTTGAAATAATTTACTTTAGTAGAAGCTTTGTAACGAAAAGCAAAAACTTACGCAAAATCTTTTTACAGAAAAGCTTTACTTTAGCTAAAGCTTTGTATAGAAAAGCTCTACTTTAGTTTAATATTTGAGCTTTTTATAGGAATCTTTACTTTAGTAAAAGCTTTGTATAGAAAAAACTTACTGTAGCAATAGCTTTTCATTTAATGCTTTTTATATAAAAGATTTGCTTCGGTAACGATTTGTATAGATGAGATTTACGTAGTTTAGTAAAAGCTTTTCATACATAAAAGATTATCACTTAAAGTTTTGTATGGAAGCTGTATTTTAGTAAAATATTTTTAAAGAAAAGTAATAGTTGTTTATCAAAAGCCTAACTTTAGTCAAAATTTTATAGGGAAAAGCTTTAATGTAATAAAAGCTTTTGGTAGAAAAGTTTTACTGTAAAATATGATTTTTGCTAAAAAAAAGCTTAACGTTATTAAATATTTTAAATAGAAAATATTAATGTTAACCAATCCCTAGAGAATCTTTACATTAAAGCTTATTAAGGAGAAGTTTTAAATAAAAGTTTTCCGCCAGCTTTGAGAAATTGAGGTTTTATATATGTAGATAGATATTACTTCGTTATAGACTTTTGAAGAAGAGTTTTAAGTTGTCAAAAGCTTTATTAGAAAATATTTTTTTAGAAAATCTTTTTATTGAAAAAGCTTTCTTAATAATTTCTTTCAAAATATAGCTTTCTTATAAAAGCTTTTAATAGAAAAGTTTTGCGTTACTGAAATCTTTACGTCAGGAAGGTTCTTCATAGAAAAGTTTTGTAAATAAAGTTTTATTTTATAGAAAATCTTTTTATTGAAAAAGCTTTCTTAATAATTTCTTTGAAAGAATAGCTTTCTTATAAAAGCTTTTAATAGAAAAGTTTTGCTTTACTGAAATCTTTACGTCAGCAAGGTTCTTTATAGAAAAGTTTTGCTGCATCAAGTATTTTTATTAAAAAGCTTTACGTTAATAAAGTGATTTACCAAAAAACTATACGTCATTAAAGTTTTGTATGAAAAAGCTTTAGGAACTTCTTCAGATGTCTATTTGCATTATCTCTATATTTGGCAATATTAAAATTGTCTATCAAAACTTTTAAATACCTTCGCAAAGCACCTTTAAAAAGCTTTCTACCTTTTGTTAATTTGAAGAACTTCATAAAACAGCTTTATCTTAATTTTCCATTTAAATGGTTTTTATAGTCGTTTTTTGGAAATGAAAGTGGTTAAATTCTTGCCATTAAAAGTTAAACAAATCTTCTGCTCTTGACCTTTTTAACAGTTAACGTTTTATTACCCATTACGTTAAGTCACTTTTTTTTTTAATATTCAAGAACATAATAATAAATAAAAATTTTGTTAAAAATTTGTCTTACACACAAAAAGAAAACGTGTATCTAGATGAAGAAATAAATAAAATACTATAAGCACTTATTTGATAAGCCAATAATCTGCTTAAAATAATAATAAATGTATTTTTTTTAATAGAGTGAGAAGGTTTAAATAATGAAATACACAAAGGCATATAAAACTTAATAAAAATCTGTGTTATATAGCAGAGAGTGAAGCAAAGTATTCTTAAGCAGCCTTAGAACCTCAAAAACAAAACCTTAAGATGTTTAAACATAAATTTGTTAAATAATATTTAAAGTACTTTTACTTTTGCTGTTAAGTTCGGTATTTACATTTTTGGTAGAGTTTTTTTCACAAGAAAAATAAACAACCATGTTTTATTTTCCAAAGAAAATATATTTCATATCAAAAACAAACCAGCTGAGTCTCTATTACAAGAGACAGCTTAAAAAGTAGGCAACACAAAAAAAAATATCTTAAAAAGTTAACAAGACAAACTCTGCTGCTTACTTATTGGCACGCACACAAACACTCTCAAACACTTGACGATGAATCCTGGCAACAAACAGGCGACAAAGACAATTTAAGTTTTAAATAAATGAACATGTTAATGATGATTTTATGCAAAAAGGTCCAGAACCACTAACAAATTTACTCTTAAATGGTTGAGACTAAATGACACACAAACATACATTATTGTGACATAAATTTGTAAAGATTTTTTAAAAAAATTTAAGTGAAAATTTAAGTAAAGTATTTAATAAGATTTAAATATATTTAACAGTTGTTGGTTAGTTTGTCTTTAACTAAAATCATTGTTATATAGGGGGGCTTTATAATTTTTATCATTCTTTTTTTTTGTTCCAGTTTCATTAACATAATTGATTACTTGATGAGCTTAAGAGTTAAAAGTATCATAAAATATAATGATGAGAATGATAATGAAGCGGAAAGTTATTTGATAAAATCAAACTAAAGGAAAAATCAAGTTTATTGTCATTATATTAAGCATAAAAGAATTTTGTTTATACATATATTAGAAAATTTATTGAAAATACAAAATTTGAATTTAAAAACATAAAACGTAAAGCTTTTTCTGGCGACAATCATAAGTCTTTTATAAAGGAATCTTCGAGGCGTAAAGTTTTCTTAAAGAAAACCTCATTAACAGAAATTTTGTAATTTAACGGTTTTAAAAGTTTTTCTTCTGAAAGATTTTCTTTTACATGCTTCTCTATTGAAATCCTTTTCATGAGCTTTCTATAGAAAGCTCACCTATAGAAAGTTCTTTAGTAGATTTCGGCTATTCTTTTCTATCTATTGAAAATATTTTTGTTCAAAGCCCTTCCCCTAAAAAGGTTTTCTTCAAAACAGCTCTTTAGGAAGTTTTCTATAGACAATTTTTCTACCGAAAGCTTTTCTATTGAAAATTAATCTAAAGAAGATTTTATATTGAAATTTTCCGAAGAATGTTTTTAAATACTAAGCTTCTTTTGTAAAATGAGATTTTTTTGTACAAAACTTTTCTGTAAAAAGTTTTTTCTGTAGAAAGCTTTTATTTCAAAGCTTTACTATTGAAATCTTGTCTATAGAATAGTTTGCAATAGAAAACTTTATTAAATGAAGGTTTTCTATAGGAAACTTTATTGTACAAGGCTTAATAGCATTTCTATTTAAAATATAAAATTTCTTTATAAAGCTTTTCTATATTAAGCCTTTCTATAGAAGGGACAATAGACAACTTTTCTGAAGAAAGCATCTTAGAGAAAGGATTTTCTACAGAAAAATGTTATATTAAAAGCTTTTCTATATAAAGCTTTTATATTAAAAGCTTTTCTATATAAAGTTTTTATATTAAAAGTTTTTCTATATGAAGCTTATATATTAAAAGCTTTTTTATATTAAGCTTTTATATTAGAAGCTTTTCTATATAAAGCTTTTATATTAATAGCTTTCATATATAAGGTTTATATTAAAAGCTTTTTTATATAAAGCTTTTATATTAAAAGCTTTTTTATATAAAGCTTTTATATTAAAAGCTTTTCTATATAAAGCTTTTATATTAAAAGCTTTTCTATATAAAGCTTTTATATTAAAAGCGTTTTTATATAAAGCTTTTATATTAAAAGCTTTTCTATATAAAGCTTTTATTCCCATATAAGGCTTTTATATTAAAAACTTTCATATATAAAGCTTTTATATTAAAATCTTTCCTATATAAGGCTTTTATATTTAAAGTTTTCCCATTTAAGGCTTTTATATTAAAAGCTTTCCTATATAAAGCTTTATATTAAAAGGTTTTATATTAAAAGGCTTTCTATAGAATGCTCTTCAATAGGAAACTGATCTGTTAAGAGCCTTTTTGATAGACAACTTTTCTTAGGAAAGCTTTCCTGTGGACAGACTTTCTATAGAAAGCGTTTTTATCCAATGGTCTTCAATAAGAAGGTTTTTATAAAAACCTACACTGATGAGAGCTTTTAGATACATAGTGAACTTTTCTGTAGAACTGTTTCTGTAGCTTTTCTATAGAAAGCTTTTTTGTATCTATTTTAACAAAAGTTTCTATGTAAAGCTATATGAATGAAAGCTTTTCTTTTGCATTTTTTTTTATAGAAAAAAAGAAATTCCTTAATGAAATCTTTTCTATTGAAAGATATTTTACCGAAAATTTTTCTAAAATAGATAAATTTTATAAAATTTACTTTAAATTGCAAATTGAAAATGTATTTAAAACAAATTGCAAATTTTTACGTTAAATATTCTTCTTTAGAAAGTTGTGTATTCTTAGTTATGCAAGCAAAGACATTATTAGTTAAACAAACTGAAGACAGAAAAAAATCGAAAGTAAATATACCATTTTCGTCTCCTCATCCATGAAGCAATATATTGAAAGTGAAACACAATAAAAGAGACAAACTGCTGGGTTTTTGGAACTGCAAGAGTCTGATACTAAAGTATTACAACTATAATGCTGTGTTTTTCAAGGCACACAAATTAATACAAACAGCAAAGACAGCTCAGCCCGAATAGAAGAAAATTTAAAATTTTCATATTTTGCTGTGGATGTTGCAAAAACCAGCAAAAAAATACTTAGTTACACGTTGAGTTCTCTAACCAAGGCAACAACCACATACTTAAGAAGACTCATACAAAGACACACACACATACTCCAACAAACAAACATATTCTAATGCTATCAAGGATTTATTTAGCAAAAGCAAAAAAATTAGCATTTTGCTCAGTTGGTGGTGTTGATGTTGCTGCAAATCAAGACGATGAAGCGGAGAAGAAGGATAAGTTTGCTGCTGGTGGTTAGTGATACAATTCTTTAACAGTAGAAGTAGCAGTAGTTGTGGTTGTTGTGAGTAGCAAGTTTATTTAGTAGGAAAAGTAAAAAATGTATTCCATGGCCACAAAGTAAAAGTGTTTGTATCAATGTATAGCTGTTTTAATAATACCACTCACACACACACACACTCAAACATTTTTCATTACATCTTTTGTAGCATCATAATAATCTTGTAAATTTTCCTCTCCCTCTCTCAGTTTCCTGTCTTTCTACATTTTTTTATTACAATTGCATGATTGATGACATTTTGAGTTTGTATTCTTATAATAAAGTGAATGTTGTCGTTGTGTGTGTTTTTTATTCTGCGAAAGAGATTTTTAAGGATTTACTTCATTAAATAGGAAGGCAAGCAAAAAAATACACTGTAAGTTTTATGCGTGAGGAATGTCTTTGATTGAAGAAGACGTTGAAAGAAGGCGTTTTCCAAGTTGCCTTCTTCTGTTTCTCTTTTTGCACATATTTAATGGAGTGCTTAATTTTACAAATTACTTTTCAATTTGTTTCTTTTTTTTTTTGAAATTTTTTTTCTTATTTGAAATGAAGGAAAGTGCAAATGAAAGTAAAATTTAAATTGTAACTGAAATTATATTAAATGTAAATGATAAACGTAAATTAAGGGATTTCTTGTTATTTCTATAATACCAAAACTGAAAGTCTACTTTTAGGGGGCAGTAATAAGGGGAGAGTTCTCAGAATTTTAGAGACTTTATTAAATAACTTTTTAGCTATTTAGCAGGTGTATAACAAGCTTTAAATTATAAATCATATCTAAATAAATGGAAAATGTGAAAAAAATCAAATTTTTAGTAACAAATTGCAAAACAGCAATTCTGTTGGAAAGAAAAAAAGTTTAAAAGTTAAAATTGTAATAAAAAATTACAACAGGAAATAAGGTATAATTTTATAACCTCACAAAGCAGGGGGAGGGAAAGCAATAAAATATGGAAATAAAACGCAATTTAATGCCCAAAACAAATTGCAAACAAAATAACAAATTCAAAGAAAATTTAAGAGCATTTTGTAAAAAGTTACTAAAGAAAGGAAATTTTCGGAAAATTTACTAAAGAAGGAAATTTTCGGAAAATGTACTAAAAAAGGAAATTTTCGGAAAATTTACTAAAGGGAGGAAATTTTCGGAAAACTTACTAAGGAAGGAAATTTTCCGAAAATTTACTAAGGAAGGAAGTTTTCGGAAAATTTACAAAAGGAAGGAAGTTTTCGGAAAATTTACTAAAGGAAGGAAATTTTCGGAAAATTTACTTAAGAAAGGAAATTTTCGGAAAATTTACTAAGAAAGGAAATTTTCGGAAAATTTACTAAAGAAAGGAAATTTTTGGAAAATTTACTAAAGAAAGGAAATTTTTGGAAAATTTGCTAAAGAAAGGAAATTTTCGGAAAATTTGCTAAAGAATGGAAATTTTTGAAAAATCTACTAAAGAAATAAATTTTGCAGAAAATTTACTAGAGAAAAGAAATTTTCGGAAAAGAGAAATTTTGTATAAAAAAAAGAAAATTTTTTGAAAAATTTTCTAAAGAAAGGGAAATTTTCTGAATATTTGGTAATGAAAAGGAAATTTTCTCAAAATTTGCTAATGACAGGAAATTTTTGAAAAATTTACTAAAAAAAGGAAATTTTCGGAAAATTACTAAAAAAGGGAAATTTTCGGAAAATTTACTAAGAAAGGAAATTTTCGGAAATTTACTAAAGAAAGGAAATTTTCGGAAATTTACTAAAGAAAGTAATTTTCCGAAAATTTCCTTTCTTGTAAATTTTCCGAAATTTCCTTTCTTTAGTAAATTTTCCGAAAATTTCCCTTTTTTAGTAAATTTTCCGAAAATTTCCTTTTTTTAGTAATTTTTCAAAAATTTCCTTTCATTAGCAAATTTTGAGAAAATTTCCTTTCATTACCAAATATTCAGAAAATTTCCTTTCTTTAGAAAATTTTTCAAAAATTTTCTTTTTTTATACAAAATTTCTCTTTTCCGAAATTTCTTTTCTCTAGTAAATTTTCTGCAAAATTTATTTCTTTAGTAGATTTTTCAAAAATTTCCATTCTTTAGCAAATTTTCCGAAATTTCCTTTCTTTAGCAAATTTTCCAAAAATTTCCTTTCTTTAGTAAATTTTCCAAAAATTTCCTTTCTTTAGTAAATTTTCCGAAAATTTCCTTTCTTTAGTAAATTTTCCGAAAATTTCCTTTCTTAAGTAAATTTTCCGAAATTTCCTTCCTTTAGTAAATTTTCCGAAAACTTCCTTCCTTTTGTAAATTTTCCGAAAACTTCCTTCCTTTAGTAAATTTTCGGAAAATTTCCTTCCTTTAGTAAGTTTTCCGAAAATTTCCTCCCTTTAGTAAATTTTCCGAAAATTTCCTTTTTTAGTACATTTTCCGAAAATTTCCTTTCTTTAGTAAATTTTCCGAAAATTTCCTTTCTTTAGTAACTTTTTACAAAATGCTCTTAAATTTTCTTTGATTTGTTATTTTGTTGCAATTTGTTTTGGGCATTAATTGCGTTTTATTTCCATATTTTTATTGCTTTCCCTCCCCCTGCTTTGTGAGGTTATAAAATTATACCTTATTTCCTGTTTGTAATTTTTTATTACAATTTTAACTTTTAAACTTTTTTTCTTTCCAACATAATTGCTGTTTTGCAATTTGTTACTAAAAATTTGATTTTTTTCACATTTTCATTTATTTAGATATGATTTATAATTTAAAGCTTGTTATACACCTGCTAAATAGCTAAAAAGTTATTTAATAAAGTCTCTAAAATTCTGAGAACTCTCCCCTTATTACTGCCCCCTAAAAGTAGACTTTCAGTTTTGGTATTATAGAAATAACAAAAATCCCTTAATTTACGTTTATCATTTACATTTAATATAATTTCAGTTACAATTTAAATTTTACTTTCATTTGCACTTTCCTTCATTTCAAATAAGAAAAAAATTTCAAAAAAAAAAGAAACAAATTGAAAAGTAATTTGTAAAATTAAGCACTCCATTAAATATGTGCAAAAAGAGAAACAGAAGAAGGCAACTTGGAAAACGCCTTCTTTCAACGTCTTCTTCAATCAAAGACATTCCTCACGCATAAAACTTACAGTGTATTTTTTTGCTTGCCTTCCTATTTAATGAAGTAAATCCTTAAAAATCTCTTTCGCAGAATAAAAAACACACACAACGACAACATTCACTTTATTATAAGAATACAAACTCAAAATGTCATCAATCATGCAATTGTAATAAAAAAATGTAGAAAGACAGGAAACTGAGAGAGGGAGAGGAAAATTTACAAGATTATTATGATGCTACAAAAGATGTAATGAAAATGTTTGAGTGTGTGTGTGTGAGTGGTATTATTAAAACAGCTATACATTGATACAAACACTTTTACTTTGTGGCCATGGAATACATTTTTACTTTTCCTACTAAATAAACTTGCTACTCACAACAACCACAACTACTGCTACTTCTACTGTTAAAGAATTGTATCACTAACCACCAGCAGCAAACTTATCCTTCTTCTCCGCTTCATCGTCTTGATTTGCAGCAACATCAACACCACCAACTGAGCAAAATGCTAATTTTTTGCTTTTGCTAAATAAATCCTTGATAGCATTAGAATAGTTTGTTTGTTGGAGTATGTGGTGTGTCTTTGTATGAGTCTTCTTAAGTATGTGGTTGTTGCCTGGTTAGAGAACTCAACGTGTAACTAAGTATTTTTTTGCTGGTTTTTGCAACATCCACAGCAAAATATGAAAATTTTAAATTTTCTTCTATTCGGGCTGAGCTGTCTTTGCTGTTTGTATTAATTTGTGTGCCTTGAAAAACACAGCATTATAGTTGTAATACTTTAGTATCAGACTCTTGCAGTTCCAAAAACCCAGCAGTTTGTCTCTTTATTGTGTTTCACTTTCAATATATGCTTCATGGATGAGGAGACGAAAATGGTATATTTACTTTCGATTTTTTTCTGTCTTCAGTTTGTTTAACTAATAATGTCTCTTGCTTGCATAACTAAGAATACACAACTTTCTAAAGAAGAATATTTAACGTAAAAATTTGCAATTTGTTTTAAATACATTTTCAATTTGCAATTTAAAGTAAATTTATAAAATTTATCTATTTTAGAAAAATTTTCGGTAAAATATCTTTCAATAGAAAAGATTTCATTAAGGAATTTCTTTTTTTCTATAAAAAAAATGCAAAAGAAAAGCTTTCATTCATATAGCTTTACATAGAAACTTTTGTTAAAATAGATACAAAAAAGCTTTCTATAGAAAAGCTACAGAAACAGTTCTACAGAAAAGTTCACTATGTATCTAAAAGCTCTCATCAGTGTAGGTTTTTATAAAAACCTTCTTATTGAAGACCATTGGAAAAAACGCTTTCTATAGAAAGTCTGTCCACAGGAAAGCTTTCCTAAGAAAAGTTGTCTATCAAAAAGGCTCTTAACAGATCAGTTTCCTATTGAAGAGCATTCTATAGAAAGCCTTTTAATATAAAACCTTTTAATATAAAGCTTTATATAGGAAAGCTTTTAATATAAAAGCCTTAAATGGGAAAACTTTAAATATAAAAGCCTTATATAGGAAAGATTTAATATAAAAGCTTTATATATGAAAGTTTTTAATATAAAAGCCTTATATGGGAATAAAAGCTTTATATAGAAAAGCTTTTAATATAAAAGCTTTATATAAAAACGCTTTTAATATAAAAGCTTTATATAGAAAAGCTTTTAATATAAAAGCTTTATATAGAAAAGCTTTTAATATAAAAGCTTTATATAAAAAAGCTTTTAATATAAAGCTTTATATAAAAAGCTTTTAATATAAACCTTATATATGAAAGCTATTAATATAAAAGTTTATATAGAAAAGCTTCTAATAAAAAGCTTAATATAAAAAAGCTTTTAAATATAAGCTTCATATAGAAAAACTTTTAATATAAAAACTTTATATAGAAAAGCTTTAATATAAAAGCTTTATATAGAAAAGCTTTTAATATAACATTTTTCTGTAGAAAATCCTTTCTCTAAGATGCTTTCTTCAGAAAAGTTGTCTATTGTCCCTTCTATAGAAAGCTTAATATAGAAAAGCTTTATAAAGAAATTTTATATTTAAATAGAAATGCTATTAAGCCTTGTACAATAAAGTTTCCTATAGAAAACCTTCATTTAATAAAGTTTTCTATTGCAAACTATTCTATAGACAAGATTTCAATAGTAAAGCTTTGAAATAAAAGCTTTCTACAGAAAAAACTTTTTACAGAAAAGTTTTGTACAAAAAAATCTCATTTTACAAAGAAGCTTAGTATTTAAAAACATTCTTCGGAAAATTTCAATATAAATCTTCTTTAGATTAATTTTCAATAGAAAAGCTTTCGGTAGAAAATTGTCTATAAAAACTTCCTAAAGAGCTGTTTTGAAGAAAACCTTTTTAGGGGAAGGGCTTTGAAAAAAATTTTTCAATAGATAGAAAAGAATAGCCGAAATCTACTAAAGAACTTTCTATAGGTGAGCTTTCTATAGAAAGCTCATGAAAAGGATTTCAATAGAGAAGCATGTAAAAGAAAATCTTTCAGAAGAAAAACTTTTAAAACCGTTAAATTACAAAATTTCTGTTAATGAGGTTTTCTTTAAGAAAACTTTACGCCTCGAAGATTCCTTTATAAAAGACTTATGATTGTCGCCAGAAAAAGCTTTACGTTTTATGTTTTTAAATTCAAATTTTGTATTTTCAATAAATTTTCTAATATATGTATAAACAAAATTCTTTTATGCTTAATATAATGACAATAAACTTGATTTTTCCTTTAGTTTGATTTTATCAAATAACTTTCCGCTTCATTATCATTCTCATCATTATATTTTATGATACTTTTAACTCTTAAGCTCATCAAGTAATCAATTATGTTAATGAAACTGGAACAAAAAAAAAGAATGATAAAAATTATAAAGCCCCCCTATATAACAATGATTTTAGTTAAAGACAAACTAACCAACAACTGTTAAATATATTTAAATCTTATTAAATACTTTACTTAAATTTTCACTTAAATTTTTTTAAAAAATCTTTACAAATTTATGTCACAATAATGTATGTTTGTGTGTCATTTAGTCTCAACCATTTAAGAGTAAATTTGTTAGTGGTTCTGGACCTTTTTGCATAAAATCATCATTAACATGTTCATTTATTTAAAACTTAAATTGTCTTTGTCGCCTGTTTGTTGCCAGGATTCATCGTCAAGTGTTTGAGAGTGTTTGTGTGCGTGCCAATAAGTAAGCAGCAGAGTTTGTCTTGTTAACTTTTTAAGATATTTTTTTTGTGTTGCCTACTTTTTAAGCTGTCTCTTGTAATAGAGACTCAGCTGGTTTGTTTTTGATATGAAATATATTTCTTTGGAAAATAAAACATGGTTGTTTATTTTTCTTGTGAAAAAAAACTCTACCAAAAATGTAAATACCGAACTTAACAGCAAAAGTAAAAGTACTTTAAATATTATTTAACAAATTTATGTTTAAACATCTTAAGGTTTTGTTTTTGAGGTTCTAAGGCTGCTTAAGAATACTTTGCTTCACTCTCTGCTATATAACACAGATTTTTATTAAGTTTTATATGCCTTTGTGTATTTCATTATTTAAACCTTCTCACTCTATTAAAAAAAATACATTTATTATTATTTTAAGCAGATTATTGGCTTATCAAATAAGTGCTTATAGTATTTTATTTATTTCTTCATCTAGATACACGTTTCTTTTTGTGTGTAAGACAAATTTTTAACAAAATTTTTATTTATTATTATGTTCTTGAATATTAAAAAAAAAAGTGACTTAACGTAATGGGTAATAAAACGTTAACTGTTAAAAAGGTCAAGAGCAGAAGATTTGTTTAACTTTTAATGGCAAGAATTTAACCACTTTCATTTCCAAAAAACGACTATAAAAACCATTTAAATGGAAAATTAAGATAAAGCTGTTTTATGAAGTTCTTCAAATTAACAAAAGGTAGAAAGCTTTTTAAAGGTGCTTTGCGAAGGTATTTAAAGTTTTGATAGACAATTTTAATATTGCCAAATATAGAGATAATGCAAATAGACATCTGAAGAAGTTCCTAAAGCTTTTTCATACAAAACTTTAATGACGTATAGTTTTTTGGTAAATCACTTTATTAACGTAAAGCTTTTTAATAAAAATACTTGATGCAGCAAAACTTTTCTATAAAGAACCTTGCTGACGTAAAGATTTCAGTAAAGCAAAACTTTTCTATTAAAAGCTTTTATAAGAAAGCTATTCTTTCAAAGAAATTATTAAGAAAGCTTTTTCAATAAAAGATTTTCTATAAAATAAAACTTTATTTACAAAACTTTTCTATGAAGAACCTTCCTGACGTAAAGATTTCAGTAACGCAAAACTTTTCTATTAAAAGCTTTTATAAGAAAGCTATATTTTGAAAGAAATTATTAAGAAAGCTTTTCAATAAAAAGATTTTCTAAAAAATATTTTCTAATAAAGCTTTTGACAACTTAAAACTCTCTTCAAAAGTCTATAACGAAGTAATATCTATCTACATATATAAAACCTCAATTTCTCAAAGCTGGCGGAAAACTTTTATTTAAAAACTTCTCCTTAATAAGCTTTAATGTAAAGATTCTCTAGGGATTGGTTAACATTAATATTTCTATTTAAAATATTTAATAACGTTAAGCTTTTTTTTAGCAAAAATCATATTTTACAGTAAAACTTTTCTACCAAAAGCTTTATTACATTAAAGCTTTTCCCTATAAAATTTTGACTAAAGTTAGGCTTTTGATAACAAACTATTACTTTTCTTTAAAAATATTTTACTAAAATACAGCTTCCATACAAAACTTTAAGTGATAATCTTTTATGTATGAAAAGCTTTTACAAACTACGTAAATCTCATCTATACAAATCGTTACCGAAGCAAATCTTTTATATAAAAAGCATTAAATGAAAAGCTATTGCTACAGTAAGTTTTTTCTATACAAAGCTTTTACTAAAGTAAAGATTCCTATAAAAAGCTCAAATATTAAACTAAAGTAGAGCTTTTCTATACAAAGCTTTAGCTAAAGTAAAGCTTTTCTGTAAAAAGATTTGCGTAAGTTTTTGCTTTTCGTTACAAAGCTTTACTAAAGTAAATTATTTCAACACAAAGCTTTTCATTAAAAACTTTTTATAGAAAAGCTTTGTGTTGAAATAATTTACTTTAGTAGAAGCTTTGTAACGAAAAGCAAAAACTTACGCAAAATTTTTACAGAAAAGCTTTACTTTAGCTAAAGCTTTGTATAGAAAAGCTCTACTTTAGTTTAATATTTGAGCTTTTTATAGGAATCTTTACTTTAGTAAAAGCTTTGTATAGAAAAAACTTACTGTAGCAATAGCTTTTCATTTAATGCTTTTTATATAAAAGATTTGCTTCGGTAACGATTTGTATAGATGAGATTTACGTAGTTTAGTAAAAGCTTTTCATACATAAAAGATTATCACTTAAAGTTTTGTATGGAAGCTGTATTTTAGTAAAATATTTTTAAAGAAAAGTAATAGTTGTTTATCAAAAGCCTAACTTTAGTCAAAATTTTATAGGGAAAAGCTTTTGTAATAAAAGCTTTTGGTAGAAAAGTTTTACTGTAAAATATGATTTTTGCTAAAAAAAAGCTTAACGTTATTAAATATTTTAAATAGAAAATATTAATGTTAACCAATCCCTAGAGAATCTTTACATTAAAGCTTATTAAGGAGAAGTTTTAAATAAAGTTTTCCGCCAGCTTTGAGAAATTGAGGTTTTATATATGTAGATAGATATTACTTCGTTATAGACTTTTGAAGAAGAGTTTTAAGTTGTCAAAAGCTTTATTAGAAAATATTTTTTTAGAAAATCTTTTTATTGAAAAAGCTTTCTTAATAATTTCTTTCAAATATAGCTTTCTTATAAAAGCTTTTAATAGAAAAGTTTTGCGTTACTGAAATCTTTACGTCAGGAAGGTTCTTCATAGAAAAGTTTTGTAAATAAAGTTTTATTTTATAGAAAATCTTTTTATTGAAAAAGCTTTCTTAATAATTTCTTTGAAAGAATAGCTTTCTTATAAAAGCTTTTAATAGAAAAGTTTTGCTTTACTGAAATCTTTACGTCAGCAAGGTTCTTTATAGAAAAGTTTTGCTGCATCAAGTATTTTTATTAAAAAGCTTTACGTTAATAAAGTGATTTACCAAAAAACTATACGTCATTAAAGTTTTGTATGAAAAAGCTTTAGGAACTTCTTCAGATGTCTATTTGCATTATCTCTATATTTGGCAATATTAAAATTGTCTATCAAAACTTTTAAATACCTTCGCAAAGCACCTTTAAAAAGCTTTCTACCTTTTGTTAATTTGAAGAACTTCATAAAACAGCTTTATCTTAATTTTCCATTTAAATGGTTTTTATAGTCGTTTTTTGGAAATGAAAGTGGTTAAATTCTTGCCATTAAAAGTTAAACAAATCTTCTGCTCTTGACCTTTTTAACAGTTAACGTTTTATTACCCATTACGTTAAGTCACTTTTTTTTTAATATTCAAGAACATAATAATAAATAAAAATTTTGTTAAAAATTTGTCTTACACAAAAAGAAAACGTGTATCTAGATGAAGAAATAAATAAAATACTATAAGCACTTATTTGATAAGCCAATAATCTGCTTAAAATAATAATAAATGTATTTTTTTAATAGAGTGAGAAGGTTTAAATAATGAAATACACAAAGGCATATAAAACTTAATAAAAATCTGTGTTATATAGCAGAGAGTGAAGCAAAGTATTCTTAAGCAGCCTTAGAACCTCAAAAACAAAACCTTAAGATGTTTAAACATAAATTTGTTAAATAATATTTAAAGTACTTTTACTTTTGCTGTTAAGTTCGGTATTTACATTTTTGGTAGAGTTTTTTTCACAAGAAAAATAAACAACCATGTTTTATTTTCCAAAGAAAATATATTTCATATCAAAACAAACCAGCTGAGTCTCTATTACAAGAGACAGCTTAAAAAGTAGGCAACACAAAAAAAAATATCTTAAAAAGTTAACAAGACAAACTCTGCTGCTTACTTATTGGCACGCACACAAACACTCTCAAACACTTGACGATGAATCCTGGCAACAAACAGGCGACAAAGACAATTTAAGTTTTAAATAAATGAACATGTTAATGATGATTTTATGCAAAAAGGTCCAGAACCACTAACAAATTTACTCTTAAATGGTTGAGACTAAATGACACACAAACATACATTATTGTGACATAAATTTGTAAAGATTTTTTAAAAAAATTTAAGTGAAAATTTAAGTAAAGTATTTAATAAGATTTAAATATATTTAACAGTTGTTGGTTAGTTTGTCTTTAACTAAAATCATTGTTATATGGGGGGCTTTATAATTTTTATCATTCTTTTTTTTTGTTCCAGTTTCATTAACATAATTGATTACTTGATGAGCTTAAGAGTTAAAAGTATCATAAAATATAATGATGAGAATGATAATGAAGCGGAAAGTTATTTGATAAAATCAAACTAAAGGAAAAATCAAGTTTATTGTCATTATATTAAGCATAAAAGAATTTTGTTTATACATATATTAGAAAATTTATTGAAAATACAAAATTTGAATTTAAAAACATAAAACGTAAAGCTTTTTCTGGCGACAATCATAAGTCTTTTATAAAGGAATCTTCGAGGCGTAAAGTTTTCTTAAAGAAAACCTCATTAACAGAAATTTTGTAATTTAACGGTTTTAAAAGTTTTTCTTCTGAAAGATTTTCTTTTACATGCTTCTCTATTGAAATCCTTTTCATGAGCTTTCTATAGAAAGCTCACCTATAGAAAGTTCTTTAGTAGATTTCGGCTATTCTTTTCTATCTATTGAAAATATTTTTGTTCAAAGCCCTTCCCCTAAAAAGGTTTTCTTCAAAACAGCTCTTTAGGAAGTTTTCTATAGACAATTTTTCTACCGAAAGCTTTTCTATTGAAAATTAATCTAAAGAAGATTTTATATTGAAATTTTCCGAAGAATGTTTTTAAATACTAAGCTTCTTTTGTAAAATGAGATTTTTTTGTACAAAACTTTTCTGTAAAAAGTTTTTTCTGTAGAAAGCTTTTATTTCAAAGCTTTACTATTGAAATCTTGTCTATAGAATAGTTTGCAATAGAAAACTTTATTAAATGAAGGTTTTCTATAGGAAACTTTATTGTACAAGGCTTAATAGCATTTCTATTTAAAATATAAAATTTCTTTATAAAGCTTTTCTATATTAAGCCTTTCTATAGAAGGGACAATAGACAACTTTTCTGAAGAAAGCATCTTAGAGAAAGGATTTTCTACAGAAAAATGTTATATTAAAAGCTTTTCTATATAAAGCTTTTATATTAAAAGCTTTTCTATATAAAGTTTTTATATTAAAAGTTTTTCTATATGAAGCTTATATATTAAAAGCTTTTTTATATTAAGCTTTTATATTAGAAGCTTTTCTATATAAAGCTTTTATATTAATAGCTTTCATATATAAGGTTTATATTAAAAGCTTTTTTATATAAAGCTTTTATATTAAAAGCTTTTTTATATAAAGCTTTTATATTAAAAGCTTTTCTATATAAAGCTTTTATATTAAAAGCTTTTCTATATAAAGCTTTTATATTAAAAGCGTTTTTATATAAAGCTTTTATATTAAAAGCTTTTCTATATAAAGCTTTTATTCCCATATAAGGCTTTTATATTAAAAACTTTCATATATAAGCTTTTATATTAAAATCTTTCCTATATAAGGCTTTTATATTTAAAGTTTTCCCATTTAAGGCTTTTATATTAAAAGCTTTCCTATATAAAGCTTTATATTAAAAGGTTTTATATTAAAAGGCTTTCTATAGAATGCTCTTCAATAGGAAACTGATCTGTTAAGAGCCTTTTTGATAGACAACTTTTCTTAGGAAAGCTTTCCTGTGGACAGACTTTCTATAGAAAGCGTTTTTATCCAATGGTCTTCAATAAGAAGGTTTTTATAAAAACCTACACTGATGAGAGCTTTTAGATACATAGTGAACTTTTCTGTAGAACTGTTTCTGTAGCTTTTCTATAGAAAGCTTTTTTGTATCTATTTTAACAAAAGTTTCTATGTAAAGCTATATGAATGAAAGCTTTTCTTTTGCATTTTTTTTTATAGAAAAAAAGAAATTCCTTAATGAAATCTTTTCTATTGAAAGATATTTTACCGAAAATTTTTCTAAAATAGATAAATTTTATAAAATTTACTTTAAATTGCAAATTGAAAATGTATTTAAAACAAATTGCAAATTTTTACGTTAAATATTCTTCTTTAGAAAGTTGTGTATTCTTAGTTATGCAAGCAAAGACATTATTAGTTAAACAAACTGAAGACAGAAAAAAATCGAAAGTAAATATACCATTTTCGTCTCCTCATCCATGAAGCAATATATTGAAAGTGAAACACAATAAAAGAGACAAACTGCTGGGTTTTTGGAACTGCAAGAGTCTGATACTAAAGTATTACAACTATAATGCTGTGTTTTTCAAGGCACACAAATTAATACAAACAGCAAAGACAGCTCAGCCCGAATAGAAGAAAATTTAAAATTTTCATATTTTGCTGTGGATGTTGCAAAAACCAGCAAAAAAATACTTAGTTACACGTTGAGTTCTCTAACCAAGGCAACAACCACATACTTAAGAAGACTCATACAAAGACACACACACATACTCCAACAAACAAACATATTCTAATGCTATCAAGGATTTATTTAGCAAAAGCAAAAAAATTAGCATTTTGCTCAGTTGGTGGTGTTGATGTTGCTGCAAATCAAGACGATGAAGCGGAGAAGAAGGATAAGTTTGCTGCTGGTGGTTAGTGATACAATTCTTTAACAGTAGAAGTAGCAGTAGTTGTGGTTGTTGTGAGTAGCAAGTTTATTTAGTAGGAAAAGTAAAAAATGTATTCCATGGCCACAAAGTAAAAGTGTTTGTATCAATGTATAGCTGTTTTAATAATACCACTCACACACACACTCAAACATTTTTCATTACATCTTTTGTAGCATCATAATAATCTTGTAAATTTTCCTCTCCCTCTCTCAGTTTCCTGTCTTTCTACATTTTTTTATTACAATTGCATGATTGATGACATTTTGAGTTTGTATTCTTATAATAAAGTGAATGTTGTCGTTGTGGTGTTTTTTATTCTGCGAAAGAGATTTTTAAGGATTTACTTCATTAAATAGGAAGGCAAGCAAAAAAATACACTGTAAGTTTTATGCGTGAGGAATGTCTTTGATTGAAGAAGACGTTGAAAGAAGGCGTTTTCCAAGTTGCCTTCTTCTGTTTCTCTTTTTGCACATATTTAATGGAGTGCTTAATTTTACAAATTACTTTTCAATTTGTTTCTTTTTTTTTTGAAATTTTTTTCTTATTTGAAATGAAGGAAAGTGCAAATGAAAGTAAAATTTAAATTGTAACTGAAATTATATTAAATGTAAATGATAAACGTAAATTAAGGGATTTCTTGTTATTTCTATAATACCAAAACTGAAAGTCTACTTTTAGGGGGCAGTAATAAGGGGAGAGTTCTCAGAATTTTAGAGACTTTATTAAATAACTTTTTAGCTATTTAGCAGGTGTATAACAAGCTTTAAATTATAAATCATATCTAAATAAATGAAAATGTGAAAAAAATCAAATTTTTAGTAACAAATTGCAAAACAGCAATTATGTTGGAAAGAAAAAAAGTTTAAAAGTTAAAATTGTAATAAAAAATTACAAACAGGAAATAAGGTATAATTTTATAACCTCACAAAGCAGGGGGAGGGAAAGCAATAAAAATATGGAAATAAAACGCAATTTAATGCCCAAAACAAATTGCAACAAAATAACAAATCAAAGAAAATTTAAGAGCATTTTGTAAAAAGTTACTAAAGAAAGGAAATTTTCGGAAAATTTACTAAAGAAAGGAAATTTTCGGAAAATGTACTAAAAAAGGAAATTTTCGGAAAATTTACTAAAGGGAGGAAATTTTCGGAAAACTTACTAAAGGAAGGAAATTTTCCGAAAATTTACTAAAGGAAGGAAGTTTTCGGAAAATTTACAAAAGGAAGGAAGTTTTCGGAAAATTTACTAAAGGAAGGAAATTTTCGGAAAATTTACTTAAGAAAGGAAATTTTCGGAAAATTTACTAAAGAAAGGAAATTTTCGGAAAATTTACTAAAGAAAGGAAATTTTTGGAAAATTTACTAAAGAAAGGAAATTTTTGGAAAATTTGCTAAAGAAAGGAAATTTTCGGAAAATTTGCTAAAGAATGGAAATTTTTGAAAAATCTACTAAAGAAAATAAATTTTGCAGAAAATTTACTAGAGAAAAGAAATTTTCGGAAAAGAGAAATTTTGTATAAAAAAAAGAAAATTTTTTGAAAAATTTTCTAAAGAAAGGAAATTTTCTGAATATTTGGTAATGAAAGGAAATTTTCTCAAAATTTGCTAATGAAAGGAAATTTTTGAAAAATTTACTAAAAAAAGGAAATTTTCGGAAAATTTACTAAAAAAGGGAAATTTTCGGAAAATTTACTAAAGAAAGGAAATTTTCGGAAAATTTACTAAAGAAAGGAAATTTTCGGAAAATTTACTAAAGAAAGGAAATTTTCGGAAAATTTACTAAAGAAAGGAAATTTTCGGAAAATTTACTAAAGAAAGGATATTTTTGGAAAATTTACTAAAGAAAGGAAATTTTCGGAAAATTTACTAAAGAATGGGAAATTTCGGAAAATTTACGAAAGAAATGAAAATTTTCGGAAAATTTACTAAAGAAAGGAAATTTTCGGAAAATTTACTAAATAAAAGAAATTTTCGGAAAATTTTCTAAAGAAAGGAAATTTTGCAGAAAATTTTCTAAAGAAAGGAAATTTTCGGAAAATTTCGTATTGAAAGGAAATTTTTTGAAAACTTCGCAAAGAAAGACAGTTTTTAAAAAAATTTCGTAACGAAATTAAATTTTGCCGAAAATTTACTAAATAAAAAATATTTTGCAGAAGGTCCAATAGAGAAATGAAGTTTTCTAAAAATTTCCTAATAAAAGCAAATTTTTGAAAAAACTTTATAAAAGAAAACAAATTTTAAGAAATATTTCTATTTGGAGACCAAATATTTTTGTAAAATTATTTACCTTATACTTTGAACATTATAAACCTGAAGTTTTTATTAGCAGTTTTAAACATACCTAGAAAGAAAAAGATAAAAAAATAAATAAAATTAGTTTTATAATTAATTAAACAAAAACTGTAATTGATAACAAAGTTTAGATATTTTTCGAAATATTTAAACTCTTATGGATAAAGTTCAATACTTGGTCAACTATAGCAAAAGAAGTTGTTCAAATTAATAAGAGAAACAACTCCCCTGTGACAAGTTCTTCCCAGACACGTTAAATCGATCATAAAAGTTTTAATAAATTTCTATTTAATTTAATATTCAATCATTTCAGAGAGAGAAAAAAAAAGAACCCCAACCTTAAAAAAAATTATATGAAAGTTTTTTTACTTTAACCAAAGTAATTTGTAGCAATAAAGTTACTCATTTGTATATTTCAGTGAAATTTAATAGTCATCCCTTTTATTTGCTGTTCCCTTTAACAGAAGTAGAAGGAAGACTGAAGCTGAAATGTACATGAGTTTCCGTTTGTTTTATTTCCCTTTTTCGCAACATATGAATGTATTTCTTTTTTTGCTTGTAGTAATAATTCATACTTTAAGCACTTCTTTTTTAGTATTAACAACTGAAAAAGTAAAGAAAAATATACATGACTCTACCAAGTACTCCTTCACTCAAACTCATACACTCGGTAGTCAAGCAAACAAAATGACAAATTATTATTTTTTTTTTATTTTTATTATTTTGGATATTTCAACATGTTTATGAACTGTGTTGTGTTTTGGGTAAAGACACAAGAAATTTTGGTAAAATAATAAAAATAATAACACGTCTGCTTAAGAATGTTGAGCAGAGCAAACAAAAAAAAAACATAATGTTTTTCACACATTAAAGTTGTTGGACATGTGTTTTTCTTTTTGGAGTAGAAAAAAATAAGACAAAATAAACATTATGAGAAAAATGTAAGATGACAAAAAATAAGAAAAACAGCAACCAACCAAAGAAACATAAAACATACCCTTAAGAAAATATTTACAATAAACAATACATTACACGAATACTTGAGAAATACAAGAAATAAATTCATATATGAAAATGCAAAATCGAGAAAAAAAAAGCAATTGTCAAGGTAAAGGGAAAGATTAAGAAATAGGCGACTTAAAAATGCACTAAACTTGCTTTCTTTAGTACATTTTCCGAAAATTTCTTTTCTTTAGTACATTTTCTGAAAATTTCTTTTCTTTAGTACATTTTCCGAAAATTTCCTTTCTTTAGTACGTTTTCCGAAAATTTCCTTTCTTTAGTAAATTTTCCCAAAAGTTTCCTTTCTTTAGTAAATTTTCCCAAAAATTTTCTTCTTTAGTAAATTTTCCCAAAAATTTTCTTTCATTAGTAAATTTTCCCAAAAATTTTCTTTCATTAGTAAATTTTCCCAAAAATTTTCTTTCATTAGTAAATTTTCCGAAAATTTCCTTTTTAGTAAATTTTCCGAAAATTTCCTTTTTTAGTAAATTTTCCGAAAATTTCCTTTCTTTAGTAAATTTTCCGAAAATTTCCTTTCTTTAGTAAATTTTCCGAAAATTTCCTTTCTTTAGTACATTTTCCGAAAATTTCCTTTCTTAGTACATTTTCCGAAAATTTCCTTTCTTTAGTACATTTTCCGAAAATTTCTTTTCTTTAGTACATTTTCTGAAAATTTTCTTTCTTTAGTACGTTTTCCGAAAATTTCCTTTCTTTAGTACGTTTTCCGAAAATTTCCTTTCTTTAGTAAATTTTCCCAAAAATTTTCTTTCTTTAGTAAATTTTCCCAAAAATTTTCTTTCATTAGTAAATTTTCCCAAAAATTTTCTTTCATTAGTAAATTTTCCGAAAATTTCCTTTTTTAGTAAATTTTCCGAAAATTTCCTTTCTTTAGTAAATTTTCCGAAAATTTCCTTTCTTTAGTACATTGTCCGAAAATTTGCTTTCTTTAGTACATTTCCCGAAAACATTTTCCAAAAATTTCCTTTCTTTAGCAAATTTACCGAAAATAATTTCTTTAGTAAATTTACCGCGAATTTCCTTTCTTTGGTAAATTTACCAAAAATTTACTTTCTTTAGTAAATTTCCCAAAAATTTACTTTCTTTAGTAAATTTCCCAAAAATTTACTTTTCTTTGTAAATTTCCCAAAAATTTCCTATCTTTAGTTCATTTTTCGAAAATTTACTTTCTTTAGTAAATTTTCCAAAAATTTCCTTTCTTTAGTAAATTTACCGAGAATTTCCTTTCTTGGGTAAATTTCCCAAAAATTTACTCTCTTTAGCAAATTTCCCAAAAATTTACTTTCTTTAGTAAATTTCCCAAAAATTTCCTTTCCTTTGTAAATTTCCCAAAAACTTCCTTTCTTTAGTTCATTTTTCGAAAATTTACTTTCTTTAGTAAATTTTCCAAAAATTGCCTTTCTTTAGTAAATTTCCGGAAATTTCCTTTTTTAGTACAATTTCTTCAGAATTTCTTTTCTTCAGTAAATTTTCAGGAAAATTTCCTTTCTTTAGTAAATTTTCTACAACATTTGCTTTCTCTAGTAAATTTAAATCTCTTCTGTAGGGTATTAACAGAAAGCAATAAAACAAATAAATTGTAATACTAAATGACATGTTGTTCTACCACTACTTAAGCTCTAAAAGAAAAAAACCAAACTCTTACATTTACACTTACATTTTCTACAAGTATTTGTAGCCTGTAGTAGTTAACCACAATAAAACAAATGCAAAAAACACATCGTATTACACTCGTATTATAATCGCAAAGTATGAATAGATGTTTTTAAAAGAATTTAAGTTCAAATAACCCTTATGCCTTTCAAAAAGGGACATAAAAAGGATTTTAAAATGTTTTACACAGGCTTGTACTTGTACATTTCTTATGTAAAAAGAAAACCAACATATAAATGTATTTATATGTTTAATAGTACCCCTCTACTTATTCAAAGATTATCTACTCTTTCTCTATGGAAAGTTTGAAAGGTTTTTTTTATTTATAAAAACATTTCTTAAGACTTTAAGAAAAATGGTCTTTTAAACTTTTCTACAAGAAAAAAAAAAAAACCAGCAACTGCAAAAAAAGAAAAATGTAATGGCTTTTATGGATTTAGTTAGTTGTGGTTGTGTGTGAGTAAGTTCTAAAAAAATCTATAAAGAGTTGACTTTTTAAACATTTTAGCACATTATTTGTGTGCAAAAGAGCAGAAAAAATAGTTTTAGTTATAAGAAAAAGATTTTATTAAAAATTAGATCCTTTTAACCGTAAAACGCTTGGTTTAAAAATGAGGTTATAATAAAGTAATCAAAAATAATTAGCATACTTTAGGGAGCTATTATTAAAATTAACAAGTTAATAAACATGTTAATAAAATAGCCTAAAAGTAGTCAGTAACTTAATACAAATTATAACGACAACTAAGCAAGAGAGCATGACTATTTGGTTACATAAATTTCTTTAAATTAAACCATAACATGTTAAATTTCTAAAACAAAATTAAAAATACTAAGAAAAAGTTTTTAAATTTTGAAATAAATATTCATAATTAAACATTTAATTTTCTCTTGCAAATATTTTACACATTTAACTAACTCTTTCTAATCAAGACACGTATATGAAGCCTAATTTGAATTTAAATTTTCAAAATCACAAACAGACACACCACATGGTAGCAGCAGTAAAGCTGTTACGCAAATGAAAATGTCTTAATTACGATTTGTAGAAAATATCATGAATAAAATTTTACAGAAAAGGAAACTTATAACAATTGGTAAATAGACACACACTCACACACGAATAGAGCAAATATAAGGAAAAGCTGCTTTGCCTTAAACTAACTAATAACTAATTCTCTTTACTAAAATGTTAAGCATACATTAAGGCATTTTCTGTAAAATGTTTATAATTACATTAAAGATAAAATTGCAAATATTTTGACCACAACAATTCATTTCATTTCATACTATATGGTTGGTGTAATCTAGCAGGATATTCGTTGAGAAGAGAAGAAGTATAAAATCTCTAAAAATAAATAAATAACATTTTTAGTAAATATTGTACAGAACTCTTGTTTAAACTGATTTAAAGGAAATATTTACATTTTAAGGAAAAAAAGAAAAATTGTATATAAATTTTCTGTTTGTAAATATTTTTGATTTAAGTAAGAATTTTAGAAAATTTTTATTTTGTGGTTTGATCAACAACATGAAGTAAAAAGAAGAAATTTTAAAAGGAAACACCTCCCTTTTGTTAAAAGGCTTAAAGAAAGTTAATTTTTTAAAGAAAATAAATTGAAAATTAAATTTGGATAATTTTTTTCAAATAACACAGTTTTGGAAAATTTACTACACAGAAAAAAATAATTCATATTTGGAATGAATTTGAAATAAATTGAATGAATCGAACATGACTTTTTTTTTCCCAAACATTTTCATTCAGAATATAAAAGTTCATAAAATGTATGAATTTGTACATGAAAGATTTTTTTGTTTTTTTGTTCATTTTATTTGATTTTCATCAAAAATGCAATAAATAAATAACCGTTACCTATTAATATCTTCAATTTTTTAGAAAATAATCACATATTAGCGAATTTTTATGATAAATAAATAAAAATGCTGGAAAACAAAATATGAAATAAAAAAAAAAACCCGCATATATGTAGCTAAAACATCCATTCTTCAGAAAATGTTGCATGTTACGCGCATATTCATTGTTTTCAATCTAAAAATAATAAGAAATAAAAATTTTCTAAAGAAAATTTCAAACATTTTTTAACAAACAGAAAAATATAAGAAAATTTTTAATATTTTAAGTCAAGGCTTCTAGATTATGTTTTAAAATATAAAAATTAAAAAATTCATACAATTTAGGAACTTATTCTTAAATATTATTAACTTGAGTCAATGAAAACAGTTCATAATATTTATGCTGAAACTTTTTTCTGTGTAGAGAAATAGAAATTTCAGAAAGTTGTTTAAAAGTCGAAAGCTTTTTTTAATTTTCTTCCCAAAATCTTTTTTGTTAAAATTTTAATTATAAAAAGCTTTCTAAAATATGTTTTTTATGTCCTAAAGGTTTTCTCAAAAAAGTTTTAGTTTTTAAAAGTTTTCTATAAAAAGCTACTAACTTTAAAAGCTTTTTTACAAAAAGCTTTTTTCAAATCTTTCTTCTGAGAGCTTCTTATCCAAAAGTTGTATCTTTAACTATTTTAAACAAAGTATTCACTATAAATGTATTCCAAAAGCTTTAAATACAAAAGCTTACAAAAGACGCTATTACAGAAGCTTTTACATTAAAGCGTTTTTAAAAGTTCTATAAAAATCTTAATTATGAAGCTTTTTTTAGAGAAAAAGCTTACCTTGAAATTTTGGGAATATTTACTTAAGAAAGTAAATTTTGGGAATATTTACTAAAGAAAGTAAATTTTTGGAAAAAGCATTTTTTATAAACTTTTCTATAGAAAGCTTTTATTTTCAAAAGTTTTTCTATAAAAAGCTTTTATTTTAAAGTATTTCTATAAAAAGCTTTTATTTCTGTTTTTCTTAAAAAGCATTTTTTAAAAAGTTTTTATTTTCAAAATTTTTTTTATAAAAAGCTTTTATTTTCAAAAGTTTTTATTTTCAAAAGCTTTTCTATAAAAAGCTTTCACTTTCTGACAAGCGTTTTAAAAAACTTTTCTATAAAAAGCTTTTATTTTCAAAAGTTTTTCTATAAAAAGCTTTTATTTTCAATGTATTTCTATAAAAAGCTTTTATTTTTGTTTTTCTGACAAAGCATTTTTTATAAATGTTTATTTTCAAAAGCTTTTCTATAAAAAGCTTTTATTTTTGTTTTTCTGACAAAGCATTTTTATAAACTTTACTATAAAAAGCTTTTATTTTCAAAAGCTTTTCTATAAAAAGCTTTTAGTATTTCTATAAAAAGCTTTTATTTCTGCTTTTCTATTAAAAATAAATTTTTATAACTTTTTTATATAAATTTTTATAAAAATATTAATTCTAAAAGCTTGTGTATTTAGAGTTTTTTTTCCTTAAAAGCTTTATTCCAAAGGTTTTATTTATAAAAATATGTACTCTAAAAGCTTTTGTATTTAAAGCTTTTTTCCTACAACTTTTTGATAAAGTAAATTTTGAAAATTTTTCTAAAAACAATTTACGATAAATGAAAATTTTCGGAAATTAGTTACTATAACGTATACTTAATATTTCGAAATTATAACTCATACGCCTTATTTAAAGCTAATTAATAATACGCATACGTCTAGCTGTCTATTAAAACTGTTAAAATGAAATTATTGTTACAAATCTAGTTACACAATTTTCCTTTATTTCCAATATTAATATTAACAGAACATTTGCAATGAAATAAATTATAATTTTCTCTGTTTGTTGTCTCTTTAGCAACACGACGAATACAAGCTGCTGTTCCGCTGCCTTTGGCATATTAATATTGTCTTTTAAATGGCAGCAAATCCTGCTTGTTCCTGTTATTATGTTATTAAATATTAAATATTTACAGCATACATTTAGGCAATACAAACATAATTTAATTCATATGCAATACTCTAGAACTTAAAGCGTGCAAATAAAATGTAGAAATGGAATTACAGTACAAAAAAAAAAAAGACACAAATTCAAATTGAACATTTCGAAATGTCAAAAAAATGTAACGTTAACAAGTTAATTTAATTTGTCAACTTGTAATAAATTGATATACAAAAAAAAGAACGGAATTGACTAATAATAACACGCAAAATAAAATATGGAAATATGCTGCTAAACAGCAAGAAAAGGAAAAAAAAGAAAGAATAAAATTAAATTGTCACTTAAAGTAAAAGAAATGCCAAAAAAAAGCGAGCAAGAGAGAAAAAAAGATTGAATTACACCCTGGACTGACACTAAAACCATAAATTTAAATTTGACATATAAAACCAAACGAAAGAAACCAAAAATGAATTTAAATGAAATAACAAGAACAAACAGACAGCCCTTCTGCAAATTCTAAGAAAGGAATCTGGCAAAATAAGAAGACAACAACAGAAATGTAAAAAAAAACAAATAATAAAAAAGAAAGACAAAAAAATGAATAAATATTTGAACAAACAAGACCATCCTTATGAAAAAAAAAACACAAACTGAAGAATATTTAAAGACCGTAACGCAAAGACAAGCATTAATACGGGGTAGTAGAACAAATTAAATTAAACTTTTGCTTTCATTCATTGTATAGTTTTTTTTTTCTTGTTTTTTGCTATCTTTTGTGGCCAAAAACTTCAAGCAAATATTTAAGATCTTTTCTGTTATTTAACTCAAATCAATTTAAGGCAATCGTGCGTATAGTTGTGGAACTGTGTTACAACAAAGAGAGAAAAAATAACGAATTACTATAAAAAACACTTTTAAAAATTAAAAATTTAATAAATTTACTAGCATGGAAAAATTTACATAACCCTGATGCCTCCCATCACTTTAAATAATTTGAAAGGAAGTAGAGTTTTTTTTTTTTTTTTTTTTTTTTGGTTAAAATATCAAAAGCATTACAATTGTTAAAAGAAAATAAAAGAAAACCCTACTCAAATAGTCATAGAACAAGATTAGAATTTATGTTAAACACATAAGATTAATCAAAAATTGGTCAACTGTAACATAGGCCAACCCCTTTCTAGTTTTTAATCTAATACAGCAAGCAATTTCGTTAAGCAAATTAAGTGTTTATACAAAATTCTTTTTCCATAGTAAATTTCCTGTAGAATTTGCTTTCCTTAGTAAATATTCTGCAAAATTTGCTTTCCTTAGTAAATATTCTGCAAATTTGCTTTCTTTTGTAAACTTTCTGCAACGATTTGCTTTCTTTAGTAAATTTTCTGAACTGAACTAGAACTGAACTAGAACTGAACTAGAACTGAACTAAACTGAACTAGAACTGAACTAGAACTGAACTAGAACTGAACTAGAACTGAACTAGAACTGAACTAGAACTGAACTAGAACTGAACTAGAACTGAACTAGAACTGAACTAGAACTGAACTAGAACGAACTAGAACTAGAACTGAACTAGAACTGAACTAGAACTGAACTAGAACTGAACTAGAACTGAACTAGAACTGAACTAGAACTGAACTAGAACTGAACTAGAACTGAACTAGAACTGAACTAGAACTGAACTAGAACTGAACTAGAACTGAACTAGAACTGAACTAGAACTGAACTAGAACTGAACTAGAAACTGAACTAGAACTGAACTAGAACTGAACTAGAAACTGAACTAGAACTGAACTAGAACTGAACTAGAACTGAACTAGAACTGAACTAGAACTGAACTAGAACTGAACTAGAACTGAACTAGAACTGAACTAGAACTGAACTAGAACTGAACTAGAACTGAACTAGAACTGAACTAGAACTGAACTAGAACTGAACTAGAACTGAACTAGAACTGAACTTAGAACTGAACTAGAACTGAACTAGAACTGAACTAGAACTGAACTAGAACTGAACTAGAACTGAACTAGAACTGAACTAGAACTGAACTAGAACTGAACTAGAACTGAACTAGAACTGAACTAGAACTGAACTAGAACTGAACTAGAACTGAACTAGAACTGAACTAGAACTGAACTAGAACTGAACTAGAACTGAACTAAACTGACTAAACTGAACTAGAACTGAACTAGAACTGAACTAGAACTGAACTAGAACTGAACAGAACTGAACTAGAACTGAACTAGAACTGAACTAGAACTTTTCTGCAAAAATTGCTTTAATTTAGCAAATTTTCTGCAACATTTGCGTTCTTTGGTAAATTATCTGCAAAATTTAGTAGATTTTCTGCAAAATTTGCGTTCTTGCTATATTATTTGCAAAGTTTGATTTCTTTAGCAAATTTTCTGCAAAAAATTGCCTTTATTTTGTAAATTTTCTGCAAAATGTGCATTTTTTAGTAGATTTTGTCTGCAAAATTTTTTCTGACTTGATTTTCTGCAAACTTTGCTTTCTGTACTAGATTTTGTGCAAAATTTGCATTCTTTAGTAGATTTTGTGCAAAATTAGATTTTTCCTACAAAATTGTCTACAGCATTTTCTATTCTTTTGTGTATTGTCTGAAGAAATTGTTCTTCAAAATTAGCTTTCTTTAAAAAAATGGTAACAAATTTTCTTTTTTGAGCAAATTTTTTTGCAAAGTTTACTCCCTTTAGTTAATTTTCTTCAAAATTTGCAATTTTTAGGAAATTAAATAAATTTTATCAAAATTTCCCTTTACATGTTTTCAATTTACTTTTAAAACTGACCATTTCTTTCCTCATAAACCGCCTGCTGGCCTTTTATTTTTTATCAGTTTTAGCAGCAACATTACAACCTCTTCACCCTAACCTATAATAGCATTTTAAAATTTTAATACCATGTCCATAAAAGGCATTATAAAATCATTTTCTTTCTATTTTGCTCCTTTCTTCTGGTCTAGTAGTTGAATATAAAATACTTTTATGACCACAAAAATGTTCTTTGTTGTATTGAAGAAAAACCTCCGAAACAAGCATTTGATAATTTTCCTTTATTCCTTTTAACAATATTTGCTTTCCTTTTTTTGAAATTTTACAGCCTTTTTGTTGTTGTTCCCTAAGAATTGTATGTCTGTGGGAGGTGGTGGTGGGGGAACACTTTGACTATTTTTCACACTTGTTAAAACAAAATCTTAAGGAAACATTGACACTTGAGCAGGGGTTTTGTATATAATTTTTGAGCACAAAAAAACAAATTGTACAAGGGATTTTGTTTAACAAAACAGCTTGTGGACAAAAGTAGAATTGACACAAAATGAAAATCATACAAAATGATATCTTTAGATTCTATTAACTATAAAGGCAAAAGGAACAAACATCTGTAAGAGTCTCAATGTGTTTGTGTGTTGGCTAAGATGTTGTTTTCCTGTTTTCCTGTTTTCCTCTTACACTTTCTTTCAGTCTCTGTCTCTATCACTCTCATCTAAATTTAAAATGTCATAATGACATTTTAGCCATGCGTAAGAATGCCCCAAATGTACATTTAACTTAATCAAGATTTTAATATTTAAAGAAGACCATGAATACCAAATGTATCTGTTACCCCCTTTTTATACCACTATATATCCCTTCCCTTTGTGTCCTGGTCGCAAAGAAAGAATATTTAAAAATAAAAGCAAAACAAACATTAAATAACATGAAAAGTCTTGTGTTAAACCAGTATTAGCAAAAATGAAGAAAAAAAAAAACTAAAAATTATTTAAGCTTTTATGTAGTTGTCTCTAGTATCTTAAGATAAATGTAATTTAAAAATTTAAAGCTTTTTGAAAAACGAAAATCTCAATGTTAAAGAATTTTAGTTTAAATTTAATACTTTTGGTTAAATAACACTAAAACAACCCTTCAACTTAATAAATACTTCAGTTTCATATTTAGGAAAGTTCTTTAGATAAAATTATCACTCAATTTAAAGTAAAATTAAAAGAAAAGTACAAGTTTTATTAAAATACTTTTAAGGAAAGAAAAAAATTAAAGGGAAAAAAATACAATAATCGAACAGAATAGAGCTAAAATTTAATAAGACCAGCACAAGAACTAAATTAGAACTGAATTAGAACAGAAGTAGAACTGATCTAAACTGAACTGAAGTAGAACTACTAGAACTAGAACTGAACTAGAACTGAACTAGAACTGAACTAGAACTGAACTAGAACTGAACTAGAACTGAACTAGAACTGAACTAGAACTGAACTAGAACTGACTAGAAACTGAACTAGAACTGAACTAGAACTGAACTAGAACTGAACTAGAACTGAACTAGAACTGAACTAGAACTGAACTAGAACTGAACTAGAACTGAACTAGAACTGAACTAGAACTGAACTAGAACTGAACTAGAACTGAACTAGAACTGAACTAGAACTGAACTAGAACTGAACTAGAACTGAACTAGAACTGAACTAGAACTGAACTAGAACTGAACTAGAACTGAACTAGAACTGAACTAGAACTGAACTAGAACTGAACTAGAACTGAACTAGAACTGAACTAGAACTGAACTAGAACTGAACTAGAACTGAACTAGAACTGAACTAGAACTGAACTAGAACTGAACTAGAACTGACTAGAACTGAACTAGAAACTGAACTAGAACTGAACTAGAACTGAACTAGAACTGAACTAGAACTGAACTAGAACTGAACTAGAACTGAACTAGAACTGAACTAGAACTGAACTAGAACTGAACTAGAACTGAACTAGAACTGAACTAGACTGAACTAGAACTGAACTAGAACTGAACTAAAACTGAACTAAAACTGAACTAGAACTTAACTAGAACTGAATTAGAACTGAACTAGAACTGAACTAGAACTGAACTAGAACTGAACTAGAACTGAACTAGAACTGAACTAGAACTGAACTAGAACTGAACTAGAACTGAACTAGAACTGAACTAGAACTGAACTAGAACTGAACTAGAACTGAACTAGAACTGAACTAGAACTGAACTAGAACTGAACTAGAACTGAACTAGAACTGAACTAGAACTGAACTAGAACTGAACTAGAACTGAACTAGAACTGAACTAGAACTGAACTAGAACTGAACTAGAACTGAACTAGAACTGAACTAGAACTGAACTAGAACTGAACTAGAACTGAACTAGAACTGAACTAGAACTGAACTAGAACTGAACTAGAAACTGAACTAGAACTGAACTAGAAACTGAACTAGAACTGAACTAGAATACTGAACTAGAACTGAACTAGAACTGAACTAGATACTGAACTAGAAACTGAACTAGAACTGAACTAGAACTTAACTGGAACTGAACTAAAATACATTTTTTACAAAATTTAAAAAGTGTTTTTTTTTTAATTGTCTACTTTTATAGTTTACTGCCTTATTTACCTTTACCATTTTAAACAAATTTCACTTTCATTTCACGTTTTATCGTTTTCCCACATTCTCTATTGCTACAATTAAAAAATTACCACAGGTGTAGGAAGTGTTGGTTTAGTTTCTAGGTTTACTATGCTTTATTATACCCTCTGTACTGCAATGCTGCTGTTCTAGTATAAAGTTATTTTGTAACTTTTGTTTTATTTATTTATTGTTTTATGTTTTCAACTTAAGCATCCGCTATAGTATATAACAAGGCGCATTAAAGAGAAAAAACAACAAACAGCGGAAAAAAGTAAAACACAACAAAAATAATGACAAAAGCTTAGAGAAACAAACTATGATGATGAGAACGTTGTGTTGTTCTTTACATAACTAATTAAAGTTTTTACCCACTTAATGTTTTTTCTCTGTGTTTTTTGCCAGTATATCCGTTTTTTTCTCTCTTTAACAGAGAAAGTGGGTTTGCTAATATATAACATGGTTGTGTGTTTGAGTGTTTGTATATTACAAGTATAAACATAATTTCCGGTAATGTTGTTGGCATAATCAGGAGAGGAAAAAAACGAGTTTATAAAACTATAAAGAGTTTATAAATAAATAAACTATATTTTATACAGCTAAAGTGTGTAGTTTTTTGTCTAAATATGTATTTTGTTGTTTTATTTATAATTTACTGTTTAAGATAGTTGCGTAATTTTTTATACAAGAATAAGTTAATGCTTATGACACTATATAAGGATATAATTTCTAGAGAAATTTAAAAAATATATGATTCGATTTGAAATCTGCTGTTGATAAGATACATATGTATGTGTGTACATATGTACATCAGTTCTATTCATTGATATTGATTCATTTATTGTTTTGCAATAACTTCTAATTTTGTATATTTAGCATTATGTTGTTTAAATTCAATTTAGCAATCAATTAAGTTAATTGATATTATTGTTTTTGATTAAAAATCAATTATATTTATATTAAGTAGTATATATATAAAAACTATATTTGCATAAAAAGACCACAAAAGTAAGTTGACAAAAAAGTTGTATTAAATTTTTTGTGGATTTTTTCTTTATAAAATCAGCAGCAATGTGTAATACATACATTTATGGGGTGTTTTACTAAACGTATTTAAAAACAAGTAAGAAATTATAGTCGGGCGTGGCCGACCATATGATACCCTACACCAGTTATGAATATTAAATGTGATTTATTTTTCATAATAAAGCATTTATCTTCAATATTCCCTTGTTCCGATACATTTAAGCAATTTATCTATAAAACTTAGTTGTGCCGTATTTTATCGATATATCTGTATATTTAACATAATTATGAGCTCAGAAGCCCTTTTCGGCGGGTTCTGTTGTATGGGGGCTAGGTGAAATAATGGACCGATTTTAACCATTTTCAATAGGCTTCGTCCTTAGGTCAAATAAAACGTGCGTGCCAAATTTCATCCAATTATCTTGAAAATTGCGACCTGTACCTTGCGCACAAGGTTTACATGGACAGCCAGCCAGACGGACGGACGGACATAGCTTAATCGACTCAGAAAACGATTCTAAGCCGATTGGTATACTTTAAGGTGGGTCTAGGGTATATTTTTGTGTGTTACAAACATCAGCACAAATCCAATATACCCTCCCCACTAAAGTGGTGTAGGGTATAAATATAAATGTAACAGACGTATACTTAATATTTGTCATTGGAAATAAAGCATACGCCTTATGGAAGAAACAATTCGAAATAATTTATGACACAGTGATCTAAAATAGTTTCTCTGTTGAACATTTTTTGATAGCTTTACAAACAAACTAGAAATGAACTAGAACTGAACTAGAACTGAACTAAAACTGAACTAAATCTGAACTAAAACTGAAATAGAACTGAACTAGAAATGAACTAGAACTGAACTAGAACTGAACTAGAACTGAACTAGAACTGAACTAGAACTGAACTAGAACTGAACTAGAACTGAACTAGAACTGAACTAGAACTGAACTAGAACTGAACTAGAACTGAACTAGAACTGAACTAGAACTGAACTAGAACTGAACTAGAACTGAACTAGAACTGAACTAGAACTGAACTAGAACTGAACTAGAACTGAACTAGAACTGAACTAGAACTAGAACTGAACTAGAACTGAACTAGAACTGAACTAGAACTGAACTAGAACTGAACTAGAACTGAACTATAACTGAACTATAACTGAACTATAACTGAACTATAACTGAACTAGAACTGAACTAGAACTGAACTAGAACTGAACTAGAACTGAACTAGAACTGAACTAGAACTGAACTAGAACTGAACTAGAACTGAACTAGAACTGAACGAACTGAACTAGAACTGAACTAGAACTGAACTAGAACTGAACTAGAACTGAACTAGAACTGAACTAGAACTGAACTAGAACTGAACTAGAACTGAACTAGAACTGAACTAGAACTGAACTAGAAGAACGAACTGAACTAGAACTGAACTAGAACTGAACTAGAACTGAACTAGAACTGAACTAGAACTGAACTAGAACTGAACTAGAACTGAACTAGAACTGAACTAGAACTGAACTAGAACTGAACTAGAACTGAACTAGAACTGAACTAGAACTGAACTAGAACTGAACTAGAACTGAACTAGAACTGAACTAGAACTGAACTAGAACTGAACTAGAACTGAACTAGAACTGAACTAGAACTGAACTAGAACTGAACTAGAACTGAACTAGAACTGAACTAGAACTGAACTAGAACTGAACTAGAACTGAACTAGAACTGAACTAGAACTGAACTAGAAACTGAACTAGAACTGAACTAGAACTGAACTAGAACTGAACTAGAACTGAACTAGAACTGAACTAGAACTGAACTAGAACTGAACTAGAACTGAACTAGAACTGAACTAGAACTGAACTAGAACTGAACTAGAACTGAACTAGAACTGAACTAGAACTGAACTAGAACTGAACTAGAACTGAACAGAACTGAACTAGAACTGAACTAGAACTGAACTAGAACTGAACTAGAACTGAACTAGAACTGAACTAGAACTGAACTAGAACTGAACTAGAACTGAACTAGAACTGAACTAGAACTGAACTAACTGAACTAGAACTGAACTAGAACTGAACTAGAACTGAACTAGAACTGAACTAGAACTGAACTAGAACTGAACTAGAACTGAACTAGAACTGAACTAGAACTGAACTAGAACTGAACTAGAACTGAACTAGAACTGAACTAGAACTGAACTAGAACTGAACTAGAATTGAACTAGAACTGAACTAGAACTGAACTAGAACTGAACTAGAACTGAACTAGAACTGAACTAGAACTGAACTAGAACTGAACTAGAACTGAACTAGAACTGAACTAGAACTGAACTAGAACTGAACTAGAACTGAACTAGAACTGAACTAGAACTGAACTAGAACTGAACTAGAACTGAACTAGAACTGAACTAGAACTGAACTAGAACTGAACTAGAACTGAACTAGAACTGAACTAGAACTGAACTAGAACTGAACTAGAACTGAACTAGAACTGAACTAGAACTGAACTAGAACTAAACTAGAACTGAACTAGATCTGAACTAGAACTGAACTAAAACTAAAGTAGAAATGGCTGTTAGTCAAAAAATTTGCCAAAAATTAACATTCTTTAATAAATTTTCTGCAAAGTTTGGTTTCTTAGTAAATTTTCTTAAAATTAGCTTCCTTTAGTAAAACTCTCGTGTTATTCATAAAATATTTTTATAATCTGAACAAAACTCAAATTTCTATTAAAATCTTATTTTAATTCGATTTAAATTTTGCATATTAAGTTACAAAGCAAATTAAATATTAGGTACTGCTTTTAATTGTCATTCTCAGCCAGTAGACAAAATTTTACTCACTTACTTTTGCCCTTAAATTACTTAGAAGTACTAAATGCTGAACAGCTTTACAAAATATTATTTAATTATTTCAAACAATTTAAAACTGTCACTGCTGCTGCTGCTGGTACTTGCTCCCTTGACAATATTGTCCATTTTTTGCGCAAAAGACAACAGCAATTTGAAAAGGAACTTCAATTTTGAACATTAAGTTCAAAAACGTAAAAACTAATTGAGTAAAAAATTTTAATTAACTTTTTTAGATAAACAAATATAACGACAATACAAGAATACAAATATTATTTAACTTACACTGAGAGAAAATAAGTTACAAATTAGAATTTAATATAAAATCTGTTACTTTTTATGAAAATTTCTATTTCCAAAAATATGTTTTCTCCAAGTGTAGTAAATTAAAATTGCAAATGGAATTTATACTAAATGAAACAAAAGCAAAGTGGAATTCTTTTTGATAAAAAAAACTCCACTACTGTAGACAATATACAAATTGTAAAGTTTTTAATAACATTTATTGTAACTGTTGCACGTTTTAATTTAAAGAAAGGGAGAGAGAGAGAGAGTGAAAAAGAGAGGGGGTTTAAAGGAAACTAACTGAAATTGACATTACTTGGCTTTAGCAAGCAACAACTAGAATATTATACAATTTTTCTATATAAATTTTTTAAAAACTATTTTTATATTGTTATATTTATATTTATTTTTCTCTTTGCTTTTTTTTTCTCCTAGAACTGTAACTAAAAGTTGCAATAATATTTACCACCACATTAAAAAGTCACGTTCTAAAAAGCCAAAAGCAATTGAGAGCAACTGGTTAAAAGCAACTGCAGTGAAAAAAATACTAACGTACTCTATTAAAATGTTGCATACTATTAGGATAACAAAAAATGTATATATCAACAGCATATTTTAAGGGGTGAATAATATATTTTTTTAACAAAATAAAGTCAATTGTTGTTGGTTTTCTTTTCATTTTCATTTGCATTAATATTAGCAACAAAATCTATATTTTTATTGTTGTTGAAATGAGGCTTTTGAGACAGAAAATGCTAAAGAATAAAAGGATTGACAGACCCTTAGGTTAAAGATTTAGTTTTTTTCAAAAACACAAAAGTAAAAAGAAATGAAAAAGGAAGGAAGTGAGAATTATATTAAAAAAAGAAAATAAGTTCAACAAAACTATAAAAATAAAGACAGAATCATAAAATCGTGGGTAAAACCACAAAGATTCTGTTGGTGTGACCCTAATGAGAGGAGGACGAAAAGGAAACTAATTTACTGATAGTCAAATTTTAGCATATTTTGTCAAAGAAAATATTTAAAAATTTGGCATACTTTGTTTCAATAGTGCACCTTTCTTTCCTAACTTTCGTTAATAATTGAATTTAATTAAATCATTTAAAATAGAAACAATTTAAACAACTACAACTACATACAGAACACTTCTAACTAACCACCACTTCAACACAAATTTCCCTACAAGTATGTTGTGGTTTTACTACTTGTTTCAGCAACAATAAGCAAAACATATGAACAAAAAATATAACAATAAAATTATAAATGTATAGCATATTAATTTAGGATTAACATAACAAATGTGTTAAAACAATAACAACATGAAGGTTTTATACATTAAAATAATTGTGGTTAAACAAACTTAATTAAAATATAACACAAAAGCCAAAACTATACAACAAAAACACAGAAACTAAATAACAATTTAAAAATTTTATTATATGTTATTTTTAACCATAATGGTTAATAATTTAACAAGCCCTAAAGTATACCTCAATTTCCATTAAATATATAAAAAACCAAATTAGTTTAAATTATTTTTTATGAAATACAGCTCCTAAATAGCTGCTTTACTTTTTTGTCATTTATTATTTATTTGCTACAAGTTACTAAGGCTAACTGTTAAAAATAACAACAAATAACAGTTTTAAAAAGTAATATAAAACATTTAAAAAACTGCCATAAAACATAAAGTTGTTTTTTGAAATTGTTTAAAGCAGTCATAAAAATAATTTTTCTAATATTAAAAATATGACCTCAAAAATGGTGGTAAAGAGCAGTGTGCAAAAGGTAACAGATTTTATGGGTCTGAAGGAAAAAGGACGATCAAGAGGGCAAAAAAGGCTAAAAAAAAAAACCAACCAGCGGGGGAAGAAGAACAACAGAAGGGGGGGAGGGGGAGGGGGAAAGCGGAGGGGGGGGGGATGAGAACGGAGGGGGCAGAAGGCCAGGAAGAAAGCCCGCAAAGCGGGACACGCAGGGGGGAGACGGGGGAGGAAGAGGCGGGAGAGAAAGAAGACGGAGCACCAGCAAGCGGAGGGCGGGCGGGCGGGCGAGCGAGCGAGCGAGCGAGCGAGCGAGCGAGCGAGCGAGCGAGCGAGCGAGCGAGCGAGGCAGCGAGCGAGCGAGCGAGCGAGCGAGCGAGCGAGCGAGCGAGCGAGCGAGCGAGAGCGAGCGAGCGAGCGGAGCGAGCGAGCGAGAGAGCGAGCGAGCGAGCGAGGGGAGCGAGCGAGCGAGCAGCGAGCGAGCGAGCGAGCGAGCGAGCGAGCGAGCGAGGAGCGAGCGAGCGAGCGAGAGAGCGAGCGAGCGAGCGAGCGAGCGAGCGAGCGAGCGAGCGAGGAGCGAGCGAGCGAGCGAGCGAGCGAGCGAGCGAGCGAGCGAGCGAGCGAGCGAGCGAGAGAGCGAGGAGCGAGCGAGGAGCGACGAGCGAGCGAGCGAGCGAGCGAGCGAGAGAGAGCGAGCGAGCGACGAGCGAGCGAGCGAGCGAGCGAGCGAGCGAGCGAGCGAGCGAGCGAGCGAGCGAGCGAGCGAGCGAGCGAGCGAGCGAGCGAGCGAGCGAGCGAGCGAGCGAGCGAGCGAGCGAGCAGCGAGCGAGCGAGGAGCGAGCGAGCAGCGAAGAGAGCGAGCGAGCGAGCGAGGAGCGAGCGAGAGCGAGCGAGCGAGCGAGCGAGCGAGCGAGCGAGCGAGCGAGCGAGCGAGCGCGAGCGAGCGAGCGAGAGAGCGAGCGAGCGAGCGAGCGCGCGAGCGAGAGCGAGCGAGCGAGCGAGCGAGAGAGCGAGCGAGCGAGCGAGCGAGCGAGCGAGAGAGCGATAGCGATCGAGCGAGCGAGCGAGCGAGCGAGCGAGCGAGCGAGCGATCGAAGCGAGCGAGGAGCGAGCGAGCGAGCGAGAGCTAGCGAGCGAGCGAGCGAGCAGCGATCGAGCGAGCGGCGAGCGATCGATCTAGCGATAGCTAGCTATCGATCTATCTATCTATCTAGCTAGCATCATCTATCTATCGATCTATCTATCTACTAGCATCTATCTATCTATCTATCTATATCTATGTATTACATTTCCTTTTTTAGTCTTTTAAACCCCCAATCAGTTAAAATAACGAAACCTTCAAATTCATATTCCCACGCCTGCTACATATACTTTACTTTTTTGTACAAGTATCATCATCATCATCTCATCACATGAACAATAAGTTAGTTTGGGGACGGAAGAGAGCCAAAGTGTGGCAACAGCCGCAGCAGCAGCAGGAGAACATAAAACAATGTTTTTCAGTTAATTCTCATGGGTTAGCACAATAACAACTATAATGGCCTTAAAAAAACAACATAAATGTTTAAAAAAGAACATGTCAGTGAGTGAGTGTAAGTGTCACTGACTGTGGCCCAAAACAAATACACATGTATTTACAAAGCATATTATTTTAATAGCTAACACCAACAAAATAAGGAAAGGAAGAAAGAGGGAGAGAAAGAGACAATTACCGAAAAGCCAAAGTGTACAGAAAAAGGTGTTAGAGTTATGCTTAAGCTATTATTATGTCATTTTGTGGATTTTTTTGAAACAAAAGGAACGTTGAGGAAAATATGTATGACAAAAGTAAAAGAGTGAAAGTAAACAAGTTAAATTGTTAAAATGTTGGAAAAAAATAATAATATATGAAAGCTTTTAAACAAAAACTCTAGCAAAATATTTGGTGAAATTTGTTGGAATGCCTAAAAGTATGCTTTGATTTTTGTGTCTGTGTGTGTGTATGTGCACTAAAAGTATGCCATACAAATTATTCAGATTTTGTTTGTACTAGTTTCTTTTATAAACAATTTATTTTTTTTTTTTAAATCTTTTAGCAAAACTAATTGCTTTTGAAAATAGTTAGCAAGATTTTGTAAAAAGTGTAAGCTTTATGCTTAAGGAGATTTACCTTAGGAATTAGGGGGAGAATTGTAAGAAAAATAATTTGTTAAAAGATTAAAGTTATTTTAAGGGTTTTTTATGGTTAGCAAAAATAGGCTAAAAGAGAGACAGGATTCTTCTTTTGTGCTAACAAACATATTAAGGAAGTTATTAAAAGCTTATATTAGAAATTTCAAAATTTTCTGTAAATAATCAAAGAAATTTTGTCGCTGGAAATTATAGCTCAAAGCGCCTTAGACAGATTCTTTCTGCTTTTAACAAATTGGAGAGATTGAGTTGATAAAGTGATTATTTTTTTAATTAGAATTGTTAAAATTTTTTCAAACTTTAATAAACTTTGTGTATATTTTTATAAAAATTTTATATTTATATTGAAAAATATTAAAGCATACCTTAGGGCCTTTGCTAAAAATCTAAAAGTGCAGCATATTTTAAGGAGTTTTACAATTTTCACACATAATTAAATTTATATAAAATTTAACATAAAAACTTGTTAATTTTGTTTTATAAACATAAAAAAATAATAAAAAGTTCTATTAAAAACCACCCTGCCAGTAAATTTGATTATGGAAATTAAATTTTACCTCTAAACTTTAGCTACAGATTTAACAAACATTTTAAATATTATAAAACAAAAAGTTAACAATTAACTTTTAATTTTTAAATAAAAACACACACATGTAAAAACATACTCTCTCTAGAAAACTTAATTTTAAGTGTAATATTTTAAGTGTAATAAAAGAAGTTAAGCTAAAATTATAACAAAAATCTGTTACTTTTTTATAACATAAACAGACTTTATACACTCTGACCAATAATATAAAATTTAAATAAAAAACCACATACAAATTAAGGAAAATTATATACTCTTTGCTTGGGTTTATAGTCCCAATTGAAAATTTGTATAAAAAGTTTTAAGAACAAATTAAACTTTTGCTCACAACCACCTTATGACTAACAAAAACATGAATTTGTTAGTTTTTAAAATAGGGGAGGAGATCGTTTTTGTTGTGAAAATTGTTTTAAACTCCTCTAATATGTTGAAATATTTAGGAAAACATTATATATGTTCGTATGCATTTTATGGTCAGATTTTGCTTTAAACTAAAAAAAAAGTTTGTATGTTTTAATAAAAAAAATTAGCAAAAAGCCAAAAAGTTTAGAGAAAGAGAGGGAATATAACAAGTTCGGAATGAAATCCAAAGTTTTTAATCAAAAATTTATTTTAAAAAATTTGTACATTTTTTATTTAAAAGAACAGTTTTTGACATATATTTTATTTGCAGAAAAAAGTTAATTTGAGAGTAATTTGCTAAAAAGGAATTAATGACATAAAATGCAAATAAACTTGAGGAAGGATTTCTACATAAAGTCATTGATAGTTGCTAAATGTTTAACATATTTTAAGGAGTCGTTGAGTAATGTTTGTATTTAATTCGGTATAAATATCAAAATTTTTTGAAATATTTTTTCAAGATGAATAACACATTTTTAACAATTCAAATTATTTAAATCCTGTCATAATAATTCCTTTATAATTCTGCTTAAAGTATTTTTGTCTTTATCACTTTTCCCCGAAAAAATATGCATTATTAAAGAAGTTTCTTTAAATAAAACTTTTAATAAAAAGTTATTTAAAACATTTTTCATATCATTTCCTCATTCTATATTAAATATTAAAATAATTTATATAAATTTTTATTTGTTTGAAGCTTAACTTTATAATATGTATTTTGCACATTACCTGAGAGTATATTAAATTAACTTTTGTGACGCAAAAAAAAAAAACGAGACAAACATACCTGTAAAGAAACAAAAAAACAAGAGTAGATATGAGTTTTCAGTAAAAAATCACTAGAGTTTAAAATTAACATTATTAAATATGAAATAAAAAGAAATGTAAGTAAAAAAATCTCAAGACATTTTTCTTGCTTAAGTTTAAAGTTTAACAAAAAAAAAATCCAACAAACTCAGGGGTAGAGCCAAAAAATATTTGCACGTTGTAGGAAATAATCTTTTAAGGCTTTCATTCATATGTATGATGACATAAGCATATGAACTGTAAGAATAATATATGTAAGAGAAAACAAAGAAATTATTAAGTGTATGTCAAGCAAATCCCCATATAGACTTATAAAAGGACTGGCAAAAAAACCTAAGTATTTATTAAAAAAAAATAACGAAATAATACCTAGTAAGAAAAGAAAAACAAAAATATGATGCTTCTTCCACAAAAAAAGTCTTTGCAAATTGGAAAAATTATTAGTAAAAAAAAATAAAACCATAAATACATTTAAACTCTACACATACAACAACCAGCCATTTACAAAGAATTCTATTCCAATTTTTTTCTTTGTATTAAATACCCTTACCAAATAAAAATGCCACCATCAACAAAATGAATTGTGCCATAAATTCATTTCCTTTCATTTCCTCTATAAACATGTTTTCTTTTATTGTTTATAAATTCGTCTGTATGTTTTTATACACACATACAGATAAAGAAAAAACAGTCATGTTAAAGAAAAACAACACAAATCACTTCAAAAGGGGAAAAGAACAACAATATTTCTTTAATAAATAGAAAAAATAACATTTATTGTCCAAAGGGAAATATTTCCAATACAATACAAAAAGAACAAACTGATTAGGATTGATATTTGACATTAAAATGAGACAAAAAGTTCAAAGTTGAAATTAAGCGAAAAAGCATATATTGCATAAAAGTAGGCAGCTATTTTGAAATGATAGCGTAACATTGAGTTAAGAGTCATAATGAAACTACTAACTAACTAACTAACTAACTAACTAACTAACTAACTACCTAACTAACTAACTAACTAACTAACTAACTAACTAACTAACTAACTAACTAACTACTAACTAACTAACTACTAACTAACTAACTACTAACTAACTAACTAACTACTAACTAACTAACTAACTCTAACTAACTACTAACTAACTAACTAACTAACTAACTAACTAACTAACTAACTAACTACTAACTAACTAACTAACTAACTAACTAACTAACTAACACTAACTAACTAACTAACTAACTAACAAACTAACTAACTAACTAACTAACTAACTACTAACTAACTAACTAACTACTAACTAACTAACTAACTAACTAACTAACTAACTAACTAACTAACTAACTAACTAACTAACTAACTAACTAACTAACTACTAACTAACTAACTAACTAACTAACTAACTAACTAACTAACTAACTACTAACTACTAACTAACTAACTAACTACTACTACTAACTAACTACTAACTAACTAACTAACTAACTAACTAACTAACTACTAACTAACTAACTAACTAACTAACTAACTAACTAACTAACTAACTAACTAACTAACTAACTAACTAACTAACTAACTACTAACTAACTAACTAACTAACTAACTAACTAACTACTAACTACCTAACTAACTAACTAACTAACTACTAACTACTACTAACTAACTACTAACTAACTAACTAACTACTACAACTAACTAACTAACTAACTACTAACTAACTAACTAACTAACTACTAACTACTAACTAACTACTACTAACTAACTAACTACTAACTAACTAACTTAACTAACTAACTAACTAACTAACTAACTACTAACTAACTAACTACTAACTAACTAACTAACTAACTAACTAACTACTAACTAACTAACTAACTACTAACTAACTACTATAAAAAATTTACTATTTTTTGTAAATTTTTTATAAATTTACTACTTTTAATAATTTCCGATAAATTTACTATTTTTAGTAAATTTTCGATAAATTTACTACTTTTAGTAAATTTTCGAAAAATTTGCTATTTTTTAGTAAATTTTTAAAAAATTTGCTATTTTTTAGTAAATTTTCGAAAAATTTGCTATTTTTTTAGTAAATTTTCGAAAAATTTGCTATTTTTAGTAAATTTTCAAACAATTTGCTAGGTTTAGTAAATGTTCGATAAATTTGCTGTTTATAGAAAATTTTCGATAACTAACTAACTAACTAACTAACTAACTAACTAACTAACTAACTAACTAACTAACTAACTAACTACTACTACTAACTAACTAACTAACTACTAACTACTAACTAACTAACTAACTAACTAACTAACTAACTAACTACTAACTAACTAACTAACTAACTACTAACTAACTAACTAACTAACTAACTAACTAACTAACTAACTAACTAACTACTACTAACTAACTAACTACTAACTACTAACTAACTAACTAACTACTACTAACTAACTAACTAACTAACTACTAACTAACTACTACTAACTAACTAACTAACTAACTAACTATAAAATAAATTTACTATTTTTTGTAAATTTTTTATAAATTTACTACTTTTAGTAAATTTCCGATAAATTTACTACTTTTAGTAAATTTTCGATAAATTTACTACTTTTAGTAAATTTTCGATAAATTTACTACTTTTAGTAAATTTTCGATAAATTTACTACTTTTAGTAAATTTACTAAAATTTACTACTTTTAGTAAATTTTCTACTTTTAGTAAATTTTCGTTAAATTTACTACTTTTAGTAATTTTCGATAAATTTACTACTTTTAGTAAATTTTCGATAAATTTACTACTTTTAGTAAATTTACTAAAATTTACTACTTTTAGTAAATTTTCTACTTTTAGTAAATTTTCGTTAAATTTACTACTTTTAGTAAATTTTCGATAAATTTACTACTTTTAGTAAATTTTCGATAAATTTACTACTTTTAGTAAATTTTCGATAAATTTACTACTTTTAGTAAATTTTCGATAAATTTACTACTTTTAGTAATTTTCGATAAATTTACTACTTTTAGTAAATTTTTGATAAATTTACTACTTTTAGTAAATTTTCGATAAATTTACTACTTTTAGTAAATTTTCGATAAATTTACTACATTTAGTAAATTTTCGATAAATTTACTACATTTAGTAAATTTTCGATAAATTTACTACTTTTAGTAAATTTTCGCTAAATTTACTACTTTTAGTAAATTTTCGATAAATTTACTACTTTTAGTAAATTTTCGAAAAATTTGCTATTTTTTAGTAAATTTTTGAAAAATTTGCTATTTTTTAGTAAATTTTCGAAAAATTTGCTATTTTTAGTAAATTTTCAAACAATTTGCTATTTTTGTTCGATAAATTTGCTGTTTATAGAAAATTTTCGATAAATTTGCTGTTTATAGTAAATTTTCCATAAATTTGCTGTTTATAGTAATTTTCGATAAATTTGCTGTTTATAATAAATTTTCGATAAATTTGCTGTTTTAGTAAATTTTCGATAAATTTGCTGTTTATAGTAAATTTTCGATAAATTTGCTGTTTATAGTAAATTTTCGATAAATTTGCTGTTTATAGTAAATTTTCGATAAATTCGTTATTTATAGTAAATTTTTGATTTGCTATTTTTTTAGTAAATTTTCGAAAAATTTGCTATTTTTAGTAAATTTTCAAACAATTTGCTATTTTTGTTCGATAAATTTGCTGTTTATAGAAATTTTCGATAAATTTGCTGTTTATAGTAAATTTTCCATAAATTTGCTGTTTATAGTAAATTTTCGATAAATTTGCTGTTTATAATAAATTTTCGATAAATTTGCTGTTTATAGTAAATTTTCGATAAATTTGCTGTTTATAGTAAATTTTCGATAAATTTGCTGTTTATAGTAAATTTTCGATAAATTTGCTGTTTATAGTAAATTTTCGATAAATTCGTTATTTATAGTAAATTTTTGATTTGCTATTTTTTTAGTAAATTTTCAATAAATTTGCTATTTTTAGTAAATTTTCGATAAATTTGATATTTTTGGTAAATTTTCGAAAATGTATGTTTTTGTAGATTTTCGAACAATTTGCTATTTTTAGTAAATGTTCGATAAATTTGCTATTTTTAGTAAATGTTCGATAAATTTGCTATTTATAGTAAATTTTCGATAATTTTGCTGTTTATAGTAAATTTTCGATAATTTTGCTGTTTATAGTAAATTTTCAATAAAATTGCTATTTTAGTTTATTTTCAATAAAATTGCTATTTTAGTAAATTTTCGATAAAATTGTTATTTTTAGTCAATTGTCGATAAAATTGCTATTTTTAGTAAATTTTCGATAAAATTGCTACTGTTAGTAAATTTGCGAAAAAGTTGATATTTTTAGTAAATTTTCGAAAAGTTAGCTATTTTTAATAAATTTTCCATATACATATTTGCTATTTTTTGTTAAATTTTCGATATATTTGATATTTTTAGTAAATTTTCGATAAATTTGCTTTTTATAGTTAAATTTTAGAAAATTTGCTAGTTTTAGTAAATTTTTTTTTAAAAAAAGACCTTAAAGAAAATTGTCTACTTTTAAAACAGAAAGTTTCTAAAGAAAATTTTCTCAATACTATTTAGTATTCACTAATAGTAGAATTTTTTCTTTAAAAAATTTTTATTTTAAAGTCAGAAATTTCTTTTACAAAATTTTCTTTAAGAAAATTCTCTTTTTAAATTGACAAATTCTCTAAAGAAAACTTTCATAAATAATAAAGCCTTAAAATAGGCACCACAAGTTATCAGTAACAAATTTAGCTTTAAAACCAAAAGTATGCTATAAATAATCTATATTTTCGTAGGACCATAAAATATTTATAAAACCATATTTTTAAACCTTCTCTCCCATAAATTTAATAACTAATGGTCAGTGTAAACATATTGTATACCAAAAATTTTTTTAACTTTGTTTTAATTTTAACCCAACATTATAATATTTTCTCATAAAAATATTTGTTTAAAATTTATATTCAATTTGTTGTTTCATAAATTTAGTTATTTTTTAAGCTAGAGCTCGTGAGATGTTCTTTTTTGGTTTATCCTTTTTTTCCTTTGTAAAGAATGCTTGTTTTTTGAACTTCCATTAAATACTTTTTTTCCAAACAGCGACAAAAGTTAACAAAACAATTTTTTGACATGATAATGTTGAAACAACATCAACAGAAACAGAAAGAGAGAAAAGCATGTAAACTTTTAGCGCTGAAAAAAAAGAACAGAAACAAGTGATAAAAGGCCAGAGACAAGAGGAGGAGAGAGACAAGAAAACGTAAAAATAGCAAGTAAAGTAGAAATTATGTTGACATAAGTGTTTGACATAGTAGTGGTCTTAACTCAAGCAATATAGCATGTAGCCAAGTCACATACATGAGAATACAAAACTACTACATAATACATGGTTGCAACAAGAACATGTATTAAAAAGTTCATGTATACTATAGTATAGTTGAGAACATGACTTTTACTAATACAGACAAGTTTTCATAAATTCTAAAAACACTCACATATTTTCATGCCACAGAAAGAAAAAAAAACATTATTGCAAGTTGCGTGTAGAACGCAGCACAAAAATGTGTGCTGTTGTCATATAAACTGATAAAAAAAAGGATATCACTACTACACTTAAAACTTTATATACACTTGCAACAGCAATGGTATGTGTGTTGGTTACAAAAATAAAAATAAAACTACATAATATGAAGACTGTCAAATGTAGAACTGTTAGAGAATAAACACAACCATACGACTTAAATGTCATATAAAGCGAAAATATGTTAACACCATTATACTGCTAAATATATTAGGACAAGTGTATATGTGTGTGTGAGTTTATACTTTCATACAAGGACAACTACTTTATATTTTATAGAAAAAAATAATAATAAAATACATACAACATTTTTCAACTGAATTTAGAAAATATGTATTTACACCCCGCAAACATATGCATGAATCATAATCAATCAAAAATTCCATTTTGATTTTTTTGTAACTTAGGGCCTTTTGGATTTCATATGACGATATGTAAGTATATTTAAAATAAAAGTGAAAAAAAAGAAATAAAACTAAAACTAAACTTGTAAATTATACAATATTCTATTTTTTTATTTCTAATGACCGACTGCCTGGGTTAAAAACTAAATAATTCTTATTTTAAATTTAATAAGGCTAAAACGTTAAGAAAAAAACAAAATGAAATAGAAAATTTTCATTTATATTCAACGTCTATGGCATAAACACACTTCAATGTGCACGTTCAAAGTAATAATTTGCCTTTAAACACATACTACATGTCATTAACAAGTCTACGGAGTTTTTTCTTTTTTATCACATTTTTTGCTCTTAAAAGGAAAGAAATTTATGAAGAAGAATTTAGAAAAAAAACTAAATTAAAATTAGCATAGTTAAACTATATACAAGTATAATATAAATATAAGAGGGTATACACATATGTATATATGTGTTAGTATTATAACCACTTGGTGTTTGTTTGAAGTAAAGTATAATGCTTTTGAAAGTCAAATTTATAAAAGTAAATTTAAGATTATTTTTTTTAAGATTTGGTACCAAAAATTTATAATACATATATGAGGTCTTTTTATAGTCTAATGAATTTGAAGTATAATTTTTAGCTTGCAAAATGGGGGAAATGTGTAAAGCAAGGGAAAAACGATATTTTATAGCATACTTTTAAGGGTTTACATTAATTATTGAGGTGTTTAAATTTAGGGTGAAATGTGAGAGAAAGTATAAAATTAATAATTTAACTTTATTAATTAATAAAAATCTAAGAATTTTTTAATTATAAAAACTAATGGTGCTCGGTCTGCGTTGCAGGCCCATGATTAGCCATGTGGACTCTACACGTAAAGATCTAGCGGTGTAATTAACTGAAAATTAAAACTTCGGCGGCATCTATCGGTATAGGTATATATATATATTTATCTATATATATATATATATATATATATATATATATTATATTATTCTATATATATATATATATATATTCTATATATATATCTCTCTATATATATAATCTATATAGATAGATAGCGCTAGATCGATCGCTAGATAGATAGCTCGATCTCTAGCTCGATCGATAGCTCCTAGCTAGATAGCTCGCTAGCTCGCTCGCTGCTCGCTTCGCTCGCTCGCTCGCTCGCTCTCGCTCGCTCGCTCGCTCGCTCGCTCTCTCGCTCGCTCTCGCTCGCTCGCTCGCTCGCTCGCTCGCTCGCTCGCTCGCTCGCTCGCTCGCTCGCTCGCTCGCTCGCTCCCTCGCTCGCTCGCTCGCTCGCTCGCTCGCTCGCTCGCTCGCTCGCTCGCTCGCTCGCTCGCTCGCTCGCTCGCTCGCTGCTCGCTCGCTCGCTGCTCGCTCGCTCGCTCGCTCGGCTCGCTCGCTCGCTCGCTCGCTCGCTGCTCGCTCGCTCGCTCGCTCGCTCGCTCGCTCGCTCGCTCGCTCGCTCGCTCGCTCGCTCGCTCGCTCGCTCGCTCGCTCGCTCGCTCGCTCCTCGCTCGCTCGCTCGCTCGCTCGCTCGCTCGCTCGCTCGCTCGCTCGCTCGCTCGCTCGCTCGCTCGCTCCTCGCTCGCTCGCTCTCGCTCGCTCGCTCGCTCGCTCGCTCGCTCGCTCGCTTGCTTGCTTGCTCGCTCTCGCCCCTTTTCGCTCTTTTTTCCCTTTTTTTCCTTCTCTCCCCCCTTTTCGCTGTTTTTTCCCCTTTTTTTCTCCTTCTCCCCCCTTTCGCTGTTTCTTCTTTTTTGCCCCTTTCGCCGCTCTTTTCTCTTTCGGCCCCTGTCGCTCTTTTTCCCCTTGTGGACCTTTTCGAGTTTTTTTCTAGTTCTCGCCCTTTTCTAAATTTTTTTTTTCTATTATCGATTTCTTTTCTTAATTTTAGAAAATTTTCAATATTTTTCTATTTAGTTTTATAATAATAAAAAATTTTCGAGATTTTTTTAACTTTCTTTCCTTGATTGTAGGACAATTTATGGACAATTTTCGATGTTTTTTCTAATTATGGAATATTCCGTTTTCCTTTCAAGCTTTGCTTTAGACTCTTGCCATAACTATCATACAAGTTTTACAATCATATTAAAATGTTACGATGTACATTTTTGTTAACTTTTACTTGCCAGCCATATTAAATAGAAACAGAAAAACAATAGGAACACAAAGCAAACGCGGCATTTGAGCGCCATTTTATTGTGTCAACACGGAAACTGTTTAGAAAAGTGTGAAAAGCCTACAAAAGCTACAATGCCGACAACGCGATGTATGTTTCGTGACGTTACAGTAAAGGATTTGTCTGTTTTTTTTCTTTTTGCACTCTTACACATATGAGCTTTAACTAAGCCTAACATTATGCTATGGAAAAAATGCAAAAGAATGATAGTTCTTTTATACATTACTTTTACTTACTTATACTAAGTCCTATTGCTACTCATTTTTGTATATCTTTAGTTTTTTTTTTTTTTCTTTCACTCTAGGGCTCTTTCATTGTGTGTTTTTACATATTTCATTTAAAAAATGCGGCAGAAAAATGTCATATTTGTTTGGTTGTATGTGTGTGACACACATACTGTCATCATTTCAAAAACAGAAGGAGGAAAAAAGTAACTAAAAGCGGGTGTAAAAAAGAAGCAAACAACAACAAATAGGAAACAAGATGAAAAGAAACACCTGACAAATAAAATTGAGGCTTTTAGGTCATTTCAACTAAAGCTAACGGGGATTGCAGGCTGGCTGCTGTTTTATTCTTTGAAACACATATAACATACACCGAGGCGATCGTAAAAGTTCTTTCAAATAAATGAAATTAAAAAATCATTCATAAATTTGAAACATCAAATAATTTCTATAACTA